>NC_134519.1:817500-1032500 GCF_027942865.1 Odontesthes bonariensis
TTGTTTCTTTTATCATCGGACATTGTTGTTACTAGTTGTTGCTGCTGTTTTGATACCGACAGGAGAGGTGAACTGGGGCTGCTGAGCGGCTCAACAACAACATCGAATCCTCGCGCTTTACCAACACCATCTGCGCATGCGTGGCTAGTCTGAATCGCATTAACCTTTTCCATCACTTCTGTAGCGATACAACTTAGCCCTGAACCACCTATTTCCAGCGAATTGATTTAATGCGACAAAACAGGCGTTCCAGCGATTTAACCGTCTTTCCATCACATGTATCGCACTAACTTCTGATGCGCATCAAATTAAAGCGAATCAGGTCGTTGATGGAAAAAGGGCTTTTGATGTCTTTGACCATATGACCCTTCCGTAGGTAGTGCGGCCTGTTCCTCCAGATAAAGTTCAGCTTCATTTGGTTAATAGTTTTCATTAAGGGACAGCAGTGTTGCAGGTTGAATAGATTCATCTTGACAAACTTTCCATTTTGGATAAATAGATTCGTCCTAACATAGATAGTTCTCGCTGGAGCCATGAGTTAAGCTTGGATTTACCTTCTTTAATCTTGTTTTCAATAGTTAAGGTTGATTCTTGGTGTTTGGTTATAATAGTTCCCAAGTATTTAACTTCCGATTTAATTGGAATGCTAGATATTTCTTTTAGGGAAGTGTCATGAATGGCTATAAGTTTACATTTTTTTAGATTAAGCAGTAGTCCTGAAGCCTCTGAAAAGGATTTAATTCTATCAATTACAATTAGAACCTGTTTATCATTTTTTAAGAAAACAGTAGTGTCACCTGCTAACTGGCTCATGATTCATTCTGTACCGAAAACATCGAATTTCTCAACGGCGACACAGTTTTTAAGATAGATTGCTAACATCTCTACAACTAAATTAAATAGATACGGGGAAATGGGACATCTTTGAGGAATTCCAACATTAATGTTAAATCTAGCTGTGGTGAGATTACACAACTATTCATGTGTTGATATAAACCTTTAATTAAGTTAATGAAGTTCGCTCCAAAACCTAAACTTTCAAGCACTGAGAATAAGAATTGGTGTTCCACCGAGTCAAAGGCTTTCTAAAAGTCAAGGAAAAGAATGAAGCCTTCATCTTTGATCATGTCCCTATATTCAATCCGGTCCTGTCCCAGTCTAATAATGTTGTGGATTCCTGATTGGAGACGCATGGTAAATATGTACGTTAGTAATTTATAATCTGAGTTTCTGACTGTAATAGATCTTCTATTTTCAGTAATTCTTGGGTCCTTGTCTGGTTTGGGGATACATGTAATAATCCCTTGTCTCACTGTAGTAGGTAAAGTCCATCCATTATCTACACCGCTGAATCCGTCGGTCGGGTCGGGGGGGGGCTGGAGCCTATCCCAGCAGTCAATGGGAGAGAGGCGGGGTACACCCTGGACAGGCCGCCAGTCCATCGCAGGGCCACACAGAGACAAACGGGACAAACAACCATGCACACTCACTCCTAAGGACCAATCAACCTAACATGCATGAGTTTTGGACAGTGGGAGGAAGCCGGAGTGTAGTAGGTAAAGTATGATTTTTAAATATTTCTGTAAAAACTTCATGTAATAATATTCTTATGTCTTCCCAAAATGTTTATAGAAGCTCCCTGTAAGTCCATCCGGACTTTGTTTAATGATAAGCTTTATCAAGTTCTTCAATTGTAATATTGTTATCACAAGTTTGTTTGTAATGAGCATCTATTTTAGGGATAAAGGTTTCAGTTTGTTTAAGAAAGCTGTGAGATTTTGGTTCTGAGAATTTGGAGGTATATAAGTAGAATTTAAATCTCTGTTGATATTAATCGTTCATTCTTGGTTTCTACATCATTTATTATTAAGGATTTGACAGAATTTTGTTTTTGTCTTCTTTTTTCCAGATTACAGAAGCAGGCAGAGTTTTTTCTCCCTCCTCGGTCTAATAAATGCTCCTTTGGCCCTTTGAACATACATTTCATCTAACTTCGGTTGGAGGATTCGTATTTTTTGTTTGTCTTCAATTGAAGGGTTTGGTTTGTTGCAATAAAAATTTAGTTTTTGTACAATGTCTACTTCTTTAATTTGGAGTTCTTTTTTCATTTGTTTACTAAATGAAATAGAAAATTGTCTGACCTTGTACTTTAGGAATTCCCATTTTTGAACAGGACTATCTAATTCTTCAGTCCTTTATATTTTGGATTAATTCTTTGATTTTTTGGCAGTAGGTGTCACTTTTAAGAAGACTGTAGCTAAATTTCCAATACTTACTTGTGCTTGACTTCCAGTTTTGGGGTTTTCCTTGTAAGGAAATAAGACTATGGTCAGTTGGCGGTGCAGCAGATATATCAGCATTGATTTCATTGGTCAATAGTTCATTTGTTATAAGCCAGGGATCAAGTCTTGATTTGTTATTTGGACCAAACCATGAGAATTTTATACAATTGGGATTAAGATGACGCCACACGTCAACTAGATTTTGTTCATTGCAAAAATGGTTAAATATTTTGTTTGGGTAAGTTGCGTTATGTTTAGAAGGCCATTTATCATAGAATTCATCTTGAACAAGGTTGAGATCTCCACCAATTCTAACATTGTTTATTGAGTAAGATGATTTAAGGTGACCTAAGTTTAGGGATATTTCTTCTAGCAATAATTTGTTTTGGTTTAGATTATTATAACCATAGATATATATATTCAACAAAATCAGCGTTAAGTTATCCAAACAGACAGTGAGGAATAACCAGAGACCCTTTTCATCCATTTTACTTGATGTTATCTGACCCTGGAAGTTTTTTAGAAGAATAGCGACCCCCGCTGATGAGAAAAATAAGCTTCATCGCCCCATTGTTTAGACCAGAACACGCTATCTTCATGTTTTGAATGAGTCTCTTGTAAGAATATTATGTTTGCATTTTTCCCCTTACAAAACAAAAAGAAACTTTTCCTTTTAGTCAAGTCTCTTCGGCCCCTTGCATTAACAGAAATGAGCGAAAGTTCACTTTTCAAGTTAAACATGAAAAATGAAAGAGATTAAAAAGAAAAAAAGACTGAACCTTATTGAACAGGTTTTACCTGAGAAAAGACTGAACTATAGGGAGCAAAACTCCTGAAATGATCAATCTATCTGAAGTCTGAAGTCTGAAGAGATGTTATGGAGATCTGTTGTGACACTAAGGAGTAACTCGTTGTCCGTTGATGAAGGCACGTGGACCTTTAAAGACGGCCTTTATCCCAGCTTTCCGTGCCGGCTCCACTGTGGGCCACAGCCAGTCGTGCTTCCCGCTCTTCTGTGGTGAGAAACGGATGTTGGCTTCACTGCAGACGGGTGGATCGCCAGAGTTCATCCCTGAAGATCCGACCAGTGAACTGGACAATAATCTGACGTGGGCGGTTGGTGTTGTTCGGGTACAGTGTGGAGAATAATGTCCATCTTTTCTTTTCTTCCAGTGTGGCATAATCTGCTTAATGAGATTCATGACTTCCTGTCTTTTCCTCTTTTTAGCCATTAATGCGCAGATTCCACCTTCTTTTATAGCGCTCTGATTCTGCCGCTTTTTTTTCAAAATCTTGGATCTTCTTTGTCAGCTCGGCGTTTGTGGTTTTAAGTTGTGTAATCTCATGTTCCATCTTTTCATTTTTATTTTTACAATCTTGAATTTCAGCTGTTAAACTCCACCGCTTTAGCAATATTTGCAATGGAGAGCGTGTTCCGTTTCAATTCTTCTCCAAAGTTCAGCATCATTTTCTGTAGATTTTCAATTGCTTCTAAGATCTTGGCATTAGATTCATTGGAACTAACCTCCTCACCTCCCTTTGTCTTCTTTTGTGGACCCGGGGGTTTGCACGGTGATGTGAGGGCATTTTTGGTCCCTCTGGCATCGGTGTCCATATCTTGTGCGTGGCAGTAGTCATGCGTTAGCAAAGCCTTGTTAGCTTTACTGTTAGCTTTGTTGTTAGCCATTACCGTCGTAGTTTTCTCTCGCTTATTGTTGTCTTTCTTGTTATCACTTGACGTTTTTAGTTTATTATTATTATTAGTTCACGACTATTATTGTGTCAAGTCCGGACTCCATCAGCTACTTGTTTAAGGAGCTTGCTACCCAGAGCTCAATCACCGCGCAGCCGCTCTCTCCGCCATCTTGCCTCGGTCCTCGAAATAACTTGTTTAACATCAGCAAACTAAAAGCCCGTTAAAGCAGAAAACAAAAGGAAAAATCTATCTATCTATCTATCTATCTATCTATCTATCTATCTATCTATCTATCTATCTATCTATCTATCTGTCTATCTAATCCACACTCCATACCACTTGGTGGCAGTATGGCGCCATTTTGTTGTCTACCAACAGCCAATTCAATCTTTTTTTTTTTTTTTAAACGAAGAAGAAGAGGAAGCGAACGGTGATTGGTCAGCAGGTTTGTAAGGACGGCGGTTGCTGCCTGTTGTTTCCGGACAGAACCGAATAAAGGTGCCGGTTTCGGAGTGAATCGTTCTCCTTGGTGGGAGTATGCTGTCCGGACGCCGGCGGATTCATGCCGGCGGGGCGGCAGATTGTCTGAACCCGACGTCGCTTTCCTGGTGACCGGAGACGCCGCATGCAGCCGCCGCCGGATGCTAACATGCTAGCTGATGCTACATCCGGGACCCGCCGGACCCCTGAACACTCGGCCGCTCATGATGGCTGTTTGAGGGAACACGAGGCTCTGAGCCACGAGGCTCTAAAAGGACTCTGAGACTTTGGATCAGACACTAAATGCTACTCCTGGTAAGTCAGACATGGAAAATGCTGAAATATTCCAAGTTTAATCTGAGCGGATGATGGAGGGTGAGTCCTCGCTGTGTTGAACTTTAATGTCTGTGATGCTTTAAAAACTTCTTTTGAACAGTTTACTTTAATTCTGATGATAAAGATTAAGGAGGCATGACTGATTGTTAAAGAAAGGTCGACCCGGGGGTCCAGAGGAGTTATGTTCTGTTTCCAGTTATTTAGTCAGTCCTGTGTGAACATGTGACCTCTGTTTCAGAACTCTGGCCTGGCCCCGCCCCCTCCGCTGGCTCCACCCCCTGCTCAGGTAGGTCCAGTTCTATGGCTGTGTTCCAAACTTCATACTACATACCGCATACCGCATACTACATACTACATACCGCATACTACATACCGCATACTGCATACCGCATACTACATACCGCATACTACATACTACATACCGCATACTACATGCTACATACCGCATACTGCATACTACATACTGCATACTGCATACTACATACCGCATACTACATACTACATACCGCATACCGCATACTACATACTACATACCGCATACTACATACCGCATACTGCATACTGCATACTACATACCGCATACTACATACTGCATACTGCATACTACATACCGCATACTACATACTACATACCGCATACTACATACTACATACCGCATACTGCATACTACATACTGCATACTGCATACTACATACCGCATACTACATACTACATACCGCATACTGCATACTACATACTACATACCGCATACTACATACCGCATACTGCATACTGCATACTACATACCGCATACTACATACTACATACCGCATACTACATGCTACATACCGCATACTACATACTGCATACTGCATACTACATACTGCATACTACATACCGCATACTACATACTGCATACTGCATACTACATACCGCATACTACATACCGCATACTGCATACTACATACCGCATACTACATACTGCATACTGCATACTACATACTACATACCGCATACTACATACCGCATACTGCATACTACATACCGCATACTACATGCTACATACTGCATACTACATACTACATACTGCATACTGCATACTACATACCGCATACTACATACCGCATACTGCATACTACATACCGCATACTACATACTGCATACTGCATACTACATACTGCATACTGCATACTACATACCGCATACTACATGCTACATACCGCATACTACATGCTACATACCGCATACTACATACTGCATACTACATACCGCATACTACATACCGCATACTGCATACTGCATACTGCATACTACATACCGCATACTACATACCGCATACTGCATACCGCATACTACATACCGCATACTGCATACTACATACCGCATACTACATACTGCATACCGCATACTACATACCGCATACTACATGCTACATACCGCATACTACATACCGCATACTGCATACTGCATACTACATACCGCATACTGCATACTGCATACTACATGCTACATACCGCATACTACATGCTACATACCGCATACTACATGCTGCATACTGCATACTACATACTGCATACTGCATACTACATACCGCATACTACATACTACATACCGCATACTACATACTACATACCGCATACTACATACCGCATACTGCATACTGCATACTACATACCGCATACTACATACTACATACCGCATACTACATGCTACATACCGCATACTACATACTGCATACTGCATACTACATACCGCATACTACATACCGCATACTACATGCTACATACCGCATACTACATACTGCATACTGCATACTACATACCGCATACTACATACCGCATACTGCATACCGCATACTACATACTACATACCGCATACTACATGCTACATACCGCATACTACATACTGCATACTGCATACTACATACCGCATACTACATACTACATACCGCATACTGCATACTGCATACTACATACCGCATACTACATACTGCATACTGCATACTACATACCGCATACTACATACTGCATGCTACATACCGCATACTACATGCTACATACCGCATACTACATGCTACATACTGCATACTACATGCTACATACCGCATACTACATACTACATACTGCATACTACATACTGCATACTACATACCGCATACTGCATACTGCATACCGCATACTACATGCTACATACCGCATACTACATACCGCATACCGCATACTTCATACTACATGCTACATGCCGCATACTACATACCGCATACTGCATACTGCATACTACATACCGCATACTGCATACTGCATACTACATGCTACATACTACATACTACATGCCGCATACCACATACTACATACTACATACCACATACTACATGCCGCAGGTGCCATGCGGTTTGGAACACAGCCTGCGTTGGCACATCTCACCTGTGCTCTGCTTGGAGATGATGTCACAAAAGGCCGACTGAAGCCCCGCCCCCAGCAGCCTGTTCACAGAGGCGGGGCCGTGACATAAACGGACCGAAGCGTGTTCTGATCCGGCAGCTCACAGGTGGACCCCCCTCTGAGGGCCTCACACTAACCAGTGATGTCACTCTGTCCCCCAGGTGAGCGCCTGCTGACCTGTGACCTCAGCGACGACAGCCTGCCGGCACAGGTGAGTGGTGATGTCACGGCGTGGCTGCAGAGCATGCTGGGAGATGATGTGAACAGAAGGCCGAATTGTAGCGCCGCCGCCCGGCAGTGTGTTCTCAGAGCGGGGCGCGCTGACAAAAACGGACCGAAGCGTGTTCTGATCCCGTGTTCTGGCTGCTGCCGTCACATGATGGTCACATGATGCAGCAGCCAATGGGAGCAGGGGGAGGGGCCACAGGGATCTAAAGGTTCTGTTTGTCTCCATCCAGCTGCAGGAGGACGCTGCCATCAGAACCTCGGGGCCTCGGGTCGGGGAACTGGCGTGATGGGCGGAGCTAAAAAGGTGTCGGGTGAAATAAAATGAGTTCAACAAAGAATTCTTTTGTGTTTTATCTTTATTAAAGTTGAATTAACATCTGTGATGGGACTGGTTCTGATCTGTACAGGCTGCTAGCTGATGCTATATCCGGGATCTGCCGGATGCTAACATGCCAGCTGATGCTATATCCGGGACCTGCCGGATGCTAACATGCTAGCTGATGCTATATCCGGGACCTGCCGGATGCTAACATGCTAGCTGATGCTATATCCGGGACCTGCCGGATGCTAACATGCTAGCTGATGCTATATCCGGGACCTGCCGGATGCTAACATGCTAGCTGATGTTATATCCTGGAACGTTCTTCTTTTGTCCTCCACTTTGTTCCAGAAAGTCTCCATAACCTCTGATAGACGTAACCTTCATTTCTGTTCACACATCGGTAACCTGCAGAGTTTGGACTCACATCTGGTCTGTGTGTCAGTGTAGTTGCTTAAATCTGAGCAGGAACAGTTTAAACCGGCTCTCCTGTTGATGAGGAACAGTTCCTCCTTTAGGAAAATAAGAAATAAAGTCTCTAAACTCTCACAGAAAACTGGTCCTCACCGGCTGTCCGAGAATCTGCTGAAACCTGGAAGTTTGAAACAGGAAACGTGTGTTTTAGGTGTTGGGACATCTTTCTGCCCAGAGGAGGCGTTCCTGTACAGAGACATTAAAACAGTAGAAATGCATTTCAGAAAATGGTTTTACAAGTCAAGGAGACTGTCAGATTATCCTACAGAAACCAGGAAAAGACCCTGTACTTCCATCCAGCTACCGCCCAATATCACTAATAAATGTAGACCCAAAAGGATATAAAACATAACTCCCCTTATACATCCTGAGCAGACAGGTTTTATAAAGGGTAGACACTCATCCACTAACACACGCAGACTAATTAATCTCATAGATTATTCTACCATCAACAACTTGGAAACCACTTGTCTCTAGATGCTGAAAAAGCATTTGATAAAGTTAACTGGAAATTCTTATTTGCAGCATTAAACAAATTCGGGTTTGGGTCGTACTTCATTAACTGGATAAGGATATTATATAGCTCCCCAAATGCATGTGTCAGGACAAATGATCAGACTTCTCCAAGCTTCAGTCTGCAGAGGTACCAGACAGGGTTGCCCACTTTCACCCTCACTTTCTGCCATCTTCATCGAACCTTTAGCAGCTGCTATCGGACAAGATGGAAATATTAAAGGCATCCAACCCAAAAATATTGAACATTAAATAAGTCTTTATGCTGATGATGTATTAATTTTCCTTCAGAACTCAGAGACATCTCTCACTCACACAATCACACTCATAAATAAATTCTCAGCACTTTCTGACTACTCTGTCAACTGGTCTAAGACCACCGTTCTGCCCATCAACTGTAGTTTCCAGAATATACCTGCGATCACCTTACAGTCAGGAAATATTAGATACTTAGGCAGAAACATTTCCTCCAGGCTGTCAGAGCTAACAAAGCTAAATCATGTTCAACTCTTAAAGACAGTAGAGGATTATCTCACTCGTTGGAAGTCATTACCCATATCACTTATGGGGAGAGTCGCTACCATTAAAATGATGGTATTACCAAAAGTTAACTACTTGTTTTCAATGATCCCCATAAAACCATCCGCTACTTGGTTTAAGTCACTAGATTCGTGCATCTCCAAATTTCTGTGGAAAAACAAACCACCACGTATTAGTTTAAAAACTCTACAGAAGACCAAGGACAGTGGTGGATTAGATCTACCTCATTTTCAGCACTATTTCTTAGCCAATAGGTTACAATATATATCAACATGGTTTAAATCTAGCCCACTAGATGAACCATGGAACAAGCTTTATGTGATAATCTGGAAATCTCGGACCTGCCACTTATTAGTCCAAATGTAAAACATCACAAATGTTTGAAAAGCATTAACATCAGCACCTCTCTGACAGCCTGGTGGGAATTTCTTAAAATGACAAAGTCCTCACTTCTCCCGTGTAAACTTACACCCATCTGGAACAATCCTGACATCCTGCAAAACAAAAAAATACTAAACTATGGAAGAACAAAGGAATAAAACATCTGGAACATATTATCCAAAATGGAAATCTTATTTCATTCGATGCTCTCATATCACCACATGGGTTAGGAAGCAATAAATTTCTAGAATACCAACAACCTAAGTCTATAATAACTAAGAAATATATCCTCCACCAACCAGACTTACAACTCCCCATAAGGGTAGCAGAAGTTTTAAGCTTCAGCACACCAAAACTGCTATCAAAAATATATAAATTACTGTCTAAGATGGATGACACAATTTCTTTACCATCCTCAAAATGGGAGGCAGATCTATCCCTCAGTTCTAATTCTAACCATAACTTCTGGCCACAAATATGTTTGAACACCTTCAGAATGACTCGAAATCCTACTTTGCAGCTGATACAAAACAAAATCCTTCACAGAACACATTATACAGGACAAAGGATGTTCAGGATGGGTCTAACACACTCAAATATCTGCTCACATTGCACAGATAACACACCTGATAATTATGCACACGCTTTATGGTTTTGTGCGCCTGTCCAGAAGTTCTGGCTTGAGGTCTGTGAGGACCTAGCAACATGGCTTAAGTGTAGTATTCCTGCTGCCCCACACTGTGCATACTGGGTGACTCAGACAACATCAACATGGAAATTAACTCCGCACACATGGTCCTCACAGTGCTATGTATCGCAAAGAAAACTATTCTCATGAACTGGAAAGCAAAGAGGAATCTGTGTATTAACCAGTTTAGAAATGTTCTTTTAGATTATATTAGCATGGAAACAATGTCTGCCTCCTCAAAAGATCAACTGGCTGAATTTCATTCTCTCTGGTCCCCGCTGATTAGCTTTATCACACAGTGGGGGTGGTGTGTTGCTGTCCCGCCGCTCTGGGCGGTCGGTTGTGTGCTGGGGGGGGCTGTGTGGCTTCGGGTTTCTGGTGGTCTCTCGGGTCGTGGGGGCCGGGTTGATCATTGCTGGGGGGGCTGTGTGTCTGGCCTGGTTGACAGTTTGGGGGACTTGTGGGTGGAGCTGTCTTGTGGTGTTGGGCGTGGTCTCTTGGTGGGCATGGGGGGGTGGTCGCTGGCTCTGGGTCGGGTGGCCAGGCCGCTCTGGCATGGGGTGTAGTGCTGGGCCTGGGTCCTGGTGTCTGGGCGCTGCCTTGCGCCCGGGGGGTGCCCTGCCTGTGCCCGGGGGGGTGCCCTGCCGGTGCCCGGGGGGGTCTGGTTGCCCTGGGCACGCCGCCGTGAAGGTGGGTCGGTGCGGGTCCTGGTGTCGGGCTGGTTGCTCTGGGGTCTCTGATGTGCCTGCAGGCTGTTCTTTGTTAGGGTGGGGGGGCGTGCGGTGGGGTGTGGCGGTGCTTCTCCCCTGTTGGGGGCAGCTTGGGTGGGCCTGGGTGATGGTGGGTCTCAGGCCCGGGCTGTTATGACTGGAGTGATTGTGTGGTTTGTTTGTTGTTTATTTGTTTTTGTTTGTTGTGTTCTGTTTTGTTTTGTTCTTTTCTTTATGTGTAGGGGCCGTCTGGGGTGGGGCGGGTGGGTGCCTTCGGGTTGCCAAGTGGCTCCCCGAATACGCTGCGGGCCCCGGACCTGGTGAACATCGGGCCCTCCTGCTCTGTGGCGGATCCCAGGAAACAGGGGTGCCTGTTGCAGCCATTCCTTGGCTGCCCTCTCCGGGGGAGCCTCTCTCCCCCGGTCTTCTAGACCCCCATACCCCGCTCCCTTCTGGCTCCTGTACACAGCACACATTCACACACCTAGGGTTTGAGGGCGGGTGTGTTCTGTGGGGGGGTCCCCTTTGCTGCACTCTGCAGCCCCCCGTCCTTGTTTTAATTACACCTTAGACATTACTAATCATGAGACACACACACACACACACATTAGGTTTTGGGGGGCGATAGCACTGAGTGGTATCTGGTGGGCGGGGCTCTTTGGGTATGTAGGCTGCCCGGAGGGCCACGCTCCCAGTTCCACAAGGTTGCCTGCCCCTCAACTTTAAATGCTCACTATTAGAAAATATCAAAGAGCCAGAGGGGAGAGGGGAGGGGTCTTCCCACACCCCTGTTGCCTGGTTGCTGCCTGGGGCGGGGGGGCCAGGAGGAGGAGTTGTCCTGCTGGTTTGGGGTCTGTGGTGGCTGGGGGGCTGCTGGCCCCCGGATGTGCCCGCTACGCCACACTCCAGTGGAGGTGGGGGATGGATGCATGTGCTGTGCGAGTGTTTGTGGATGTGTTTTTTTTTTTTTTTCTATGTATGTATTTATTTATTATTATTATTTATTTATTTATTTATTTATTTATTTATTTTATCTCTTATATGATTTATGGGGGGTCTGGGTCTGGGTCCTGCTGTCCCCTTGACCTGATGGGGGGAGGGGGGGGGGGGGGGGGAGGGCATTGCTTCTCCCCGCTGTGGGCACGTCTTGACTCCCGGGGCGCTTGCCCAGGGGCACTGGGGCGCCTGGCCCTCTCGGGTGTTGGGCGGGGCCCCTGCCGGGGGGTTTGGTGGCGCTCGGGCTTGCGGGGGCCGGTTCCGGCTCGCGGCCCATGTCTGGGTGGCGGGGCTGGTAGGCTGCCGCCTCTGGTCGCCGGGGGGCCTCTGCCCGATGCTTGTGGGGCCTCTGCCCGATGCTTGTGGGCCTCTGCCTACCGGGGGGCCTCTGCCCGATGCTTGTGGGGCCTCTGCCTACCGGGGGGGCTCTGCCCGATGCTTGTGGGGCCTCTGCCTACCGGGGGGGCTCTGCCCGATGCTTGTGGGGCCTCTGCCTACCGGGGGGGCTCTGCCCGATGCTTGTGGGGCCTCTGCCTACCGGGGGGGCTCTGCCCGATGCTTGTGGGGCCTCTGCCCGATGCTTGTGGGGCCTCTGCCTACCGGGGGGGCTCTGCCCGATGCTTGTGGGGGCTCTGCCTACCGGGGGGGCTCTGCCCGATGCTTGTGGGGTCTCTGCCCGATGCTTGTGGGGTCTCTGCAACCCGGGGGGCCTCTGCCCGATGCTTGTGGGCCTCTGCCTACCGGGGGGGCTCTGCCCGATGCTTGTGGGGCTCTGCCTACCGGGGGGGCTCTGCCCGATGCTTGTGGGGCCTCTGCCCGATACTTGTGGGGGTTCTGCCTACCGGGGGGGCTCTGCCCGATGCTTGTGGGTCCTCTGCCTGATGCTTGTGGGGGCTCTGCCTACTGGGGGGCCTCTGCCCGATGCTTGTGGGGCTCTGCCTACCGGGGGGGCTCTGCCCGATGCTTGTGGGGGCTCTGGCCTCTGCCCGATGCTTGTGGGGGCTCTGCCTACCGGGGGGCCTCTACCCGATGCTTGTGGGGGCTCTGCCTACCGGGGGGCTCTGCCCGATGCTTGTGGGGGCTCTGCCTACCGGGGGGGCTCTGCCCGATGCTTGTGGGGCTCTGCCTACCGGGGGGCCTCTACCCGATGCTTGTGGGCCTCTGCCTACCGGGGGGCCTCTGCCCGATGCTTTTGGGGCTCTGCCTACCGGGGGGGCTCTGCCCGATGCTTGTGGGGCCTCTGCCTACCGGGGGGCCTCTGCCCGATGCTTGTGGGGGCTCTGCCTACCGGGGGGCTCTGCCCGATG
Source organism: Odontesthes bonariensis (assembly GCF_027942865.1). NCBI lineage: Eukaryota > Metazoa > Chordata > Actinopteri > Atheriniformes > Atherinopsidae > Odontesthes > Odontesthes bonariensis. The sequence continues at coordinate 830,871 of NC_134519.1, forward strand.
CTTGTGGGGCTCTGCCTACCGGGGGGGCTCTGCCCGATGCTTGTGGGGCCTCTGCCTACCGGGGGGGCTCTGCCCGATGCTTGTGGGGGCTCTGCCTACCGGGGGGGCTCTGCCCGATGCTTGTGGGGGCTCTGCCTACCGGGGGGCCTCTGCCCGATGCTTGTGGGGCTCTGCCTACCGGGGGGGCTCTACCCGATGCTTGTGGGTCCTCTGCCCGATGCTTGTGGGGCCTCTGCCTACCGGGGGGCCTCTACCCGATGCTTGTGGGGGCTCTGCCTACCGGGGGGCTCTGCCCGATGCTTGTGGGGTCTCTGCCTACCGGGGGGCTCTGCCCGATGCTTGTGGGGCCTCTGCCTACCGGGGGGCCTCTACCCGATGCTTGTGGGTCCTCTGCCCGATGCTTGTGGGGCCTCTGCCTACCGGGGGGCCTCTACCCGATGCTTGTGGGGGCTCTGCCTACCGGGGGGCCTCTGCCCGATGCTTGTGGGGCCTCTGCCTACCGGGGGGCCTCTACCCGATGCTTGTGGGGCCTCTGCCTACCGGGGGGGCTCTGCCCGATGCTTGTGGGTCCTCTGCCCGATGCTTGTGGGGCCTCTGCCTACCGGGGGGGCTCTGCCCGATGCTTGTGGGGGCTCTGCCTACCGGGGGGCTCTACCCGATGCTTGTGGGGGCTCTGCCTACCGGGGGGCTCTGCCCGATGCTTGTGGGGCCTCTGCCTACCGGGGGGCCTCTACCCGATGCTTGTGGGGGCTCTGTCCGGGGGCTTCCTCTTCTTCTGTCTTCTGGGAGGATGCGTGGTCGTCCCTATGGTGGGCTTCCCGGGTTCTGTGCTCCTTGGGGGCTGTTGGTGGCCTGGGTCTGGGGGCCCTCTCGGCCTGCTTCTGATTGCTGGGGGGGGGGGGGTTGTGACACTATACACTGATATTTAAGCATGGTTATTATGTGGGACCATCAATGTGTATTGCATGTTCATGCACACACACACACACACACACTCACACACACGCACACACACACACACACACACACACACACACACACACTCTCTCTCACACACACACACACACACACACACACACACTCATTAGCCCAGTAGCATGCTCACTATGCTCACTAAGCAGTTGTTGTGCTGTCCTGTGGTTTAAGGTCACCTGTGTATTATATGAGATTGCTACTGCTTGTGTTTGTTTTTTGTTTGTGTGTTTGTTCACTGCTTGTCTGTTTGTTTGTGTGTTTGTTCTCTGCTTGTCTGTTTGTTTGTGTGTTTGTTCTCTGCTTGTCTGTTTGTTTGTGTGTTTGTTCTCTGTTTGTCTGTTTGTTTGTGTGTTTGTTCTCTGCTTGTCTCTTTGTTTGTGTGTTTGTTCTCTGCTTGTCTGTTTGTTTGTGTGTTTGTTCTCTGCTTGTCTGTTTGTTTGTGTGTTTGTTCTCTGCTTGTCTGTTTGTTTGTGTGTTTGTTCTCTGTTTGTCTGTTTGTTTGTGTGTTTGTTCTCTGCTTGTCTGTTTGTTTGTGTGTTTGTTCTCTGTTTGTCTGTTTGTTTGTGTGTTTGTTCTCTGCTTGTCTGTTTGTTTGTGTGTTTGTTCTCTGTTTGTCTGTTTGTTTGTGTGTTTGTTCTCTGCTTGTTTGTGTGTTTGTTCTCTGCTTGTTTGTTTGTTTGTTTGTTTGTTCTCTGCTTGTTTGTATGTTTGTTCTCTGCTTGTCTGTTTGTTTGTGTGTTTGTTCTCTGCTTGTCTGTTTGTTTGTGTGTTTGTTCTCTGCTTGTCTGTTTGTTTGTGTGTTTGTTCTCTGTTTGTCTGTTTGTTTGTGTGTTTGTTCTCTGCTTGTCTGCTTGTTTGTGTGTTTGTTCTCTGCTTGTCTGTTTGTTTGTGTGTTTGTTCTCTGTTTGTCTGTTTGTTTGTGTGTTTGTTCTCTGCTTGTCTGTTTGTTTGTGTGTTTGTTCTCTGTTTGTCTGTTTGTTTGTGTGTTTGTTCTCTGCTTGTTTGTTTGTTTGTTTGTTTGTTCTCTGTTTGTCTGTTTGTTTGTGTGTTTGTTTGTTCTCTGTTTGTCTGTTTGTTTGTTTGTTTGTTTGTTTGTTTGTTCTCTGTTTGTCTGCTTGTTTGTTTGTTTGTTTGTTTGTTCTCTGTTTGTCTGTTTGTTTGTGTGTTTGTTTGTTTGTTCTCTGTTTGTCTGCTTGTTTGTTTGTTTGTTTGTTTGTTCTCTGCTTGTCTGTTTGTTTGTGTGTTTGTTCTCTGCTTGTCTGTTTGTTTGTTTGTTTGTTCTCTGTTTGTCTGTTTGTCTGCTTGTTTGTTTGTTTGTTTGTTTGTTCTCTGTTTGTCTGTTTGTTTGTGTGTTTGTTTGTTTGTTCTCTGTTTGTCTGCTTGTTTGTTTGTTTGTTTGTTTGTTCTCTGCTTGTCTGTTTGTTTGTGTGTTTGTTCTCTGCTTGTCTGTTTGTTTGTGTGTTTGTTCTCTGTTTGTCTGTTTGTTTGTGTGTTTGTTCTCTGCTTGTCTGTTTGTTTGTGTGTTTGTTCTCTGCTTGTTTGTTTGTTTGTTCTCTGTTTGTCTGTTTGTTTGTGTGTTTGTTTGTTTGTTCTCTGTTTGTCTGTTTGTGTGTTTGTTTGTTTGTTCTCTGTTTGTCTGCTTGTTTGTTTGTTTGTTTGTTTGTTCTCTGTTTGTTTGTGTGTTTGTTTGTTTGTTCTCTGTTTGTCTGTTTGTTTGTGTGTTTGTTTGTTTGTTCTCTGTTTGTCTGCTTGTTTTTTGTTTGTTTGTTTGTTTGTTCTCTGTTTGTCTGTTTGTTTGTGTGTTTGTTTGTTTGTTCTCTGTTTGTCTGCTTGTTTGTTTGTTTGTTTGTGTGTTTGTTCTCTGCTTGTTTGTGTGTTTGTTCTCTGTTTGTTTGTGTGTTTGTTCTCTGCTTGTCTGTTTGTTTGTTCTCTGTTTGTTTGTTCTCTGCTTGTCTGCTTGTTTGTGTGTTTGTTCTCTGTTTGTCTGTTTGTTTGTGTGTTTGTTCTCTGCTTGTCTGCTTGTTTGTGTGTTTGTTCTCTGTTTGTCTGTTTGTTTGTGTGTTTGTTCTCTGCTTGTCTGTTTGTTTGTTCTCTGTTTGTTTGTTCACTGTTTGTCTGTTTGTTTGTGTGTTTGTTCTCTGCTTGTCTGCTTGTTTGTGTGTTTGTTCTCTGCTTGTCTGTTTGTTTGTTCTCTGTTTGTCTGTTTGTTTGTGTGTTTGTTCTCTGCTTGTTTGTTTGTTTGTGTGTTTGTTTGTGTGTTTGTTCTTTGCTTGTTTGTGTGTTTGTTCTCTGCTTGTCTGTTTGTTTGTGTGTTTGTTCTCTGCTTGTTTGTTTGTTTGTGTGTTTGTTCTCTGCTTGTTTGTTTGTTTGTGTGTTTGTTCTTTGCTTGTTTGTGTGTTTTTTCTCTGCTTGTTTGTTTGTTTGTGTGTTTGTTTGTTTGCTTGTTTGTGTGTTTGTTCTCTGCTTGTTTGTGTGTTTGTTCTCTGCTTGTCTGTTTGTTTGTGTGTTTGTTCTCTGCTTGTTTGTGTGTTTGTTTGTTTGTTTGTTTGTGTGTTTGTTCTTTGCTTGTTTGTGTGTTTGTTCTCTGCTTGTCTGCTTGTTTGTGTGTTTGTTCTCTGTTTGTTTGTTTGTTTGTTCACTGCTTGTTTGTTTGTTTGTGTGTTTGTTCACTGCTTGTTTGTTTGTGTGTTTGTTCTTTGCTTGTTTGTGTGTTTGTTTGTTTGTGTGTTTGTTCTTTGCTTGTTTGTGTGTTTGTTCTCTGCTTGTCTGCTTGTTTGTGTGTTTGTTCTCTGTTTGTTTGTTTGTTTGTTCACTGCTTGTTTGTTTGTTTGTGTGTTTGTGTGTTTGTTCTCTGCTTGTCTGCTTACAGGTGCTCCTGGTGCTTCTAAGGCTGGATTCCCCACAAAAGCCGTGGATTGTCTTCAGTTTTGTTTTACAGGTGTAGCAGCTGGTTGTCTGATTTTTCATTGTTTTTTATGTTTGTCTCTTCATGTTTCTGTTCCTTTTTTTCCTTCTTCGCTCTCCCTCTCTCTCTGTCCCCCGGTCCGGTTCGGCACTATTATCACATCATGTTAAGTATTGTAACAAAAATAAATAAATAAAAATTGTTTATGGGAGTTGATGGGCATCAAGGGGAGCTTTACATTCATAAAGCTTCCCTTGGCATAGCAAATGTGTTTAGCATAAACGGTATTCAGATTACAATTCTGCTGCCATAATGCTGGACAGGACAAGGGAAAAACAAACAAAAAAAAAACAAAAACAGTAGAAATAAAAAGCTTGATTTAAATTTTAAACAAAAATGAAAGAATTAAGAAAAATGGATAAAATCAGGAGTAAAAATGTGATTAAGTTTTGAAACTCCAGCTCCAGATGTGGAGCTTTATTCAGCTGAAAACAGGTGTCTTAAATCCACTGAGTGTTTCAACTTTATGGAGCAGCATCAGAACTTTATAGAGCAGTATCAGAACTTTATAGAGCAGCATCAGAACTTTATAGAGCAGCATCAGAACTTTATGGACCAGCATCAGAACTTTATAGAGCAGCATCAGAACTTTATAGAGCAGCATCAGAACTTTATGGACCAGCATCAGAACTTTATAGAGCAGCATCAGAACTTTATGGACCAGCATCAGAACTTTATAGAGCAGCATCAGAACTTTATGGACCAGCATCAGAGCTTTATAGACCAGCATCAGAACTTTATAGAGCAGCATCAGAACTTTATAGACCAGCATCAGAACTTTATGGACCAGCATCAGAACTTTATAGAGCAGCATCAGAACTTTATGGACCAGCATCAGAACTTTATGGAGCAGCATCAGAACTTTATAGAGCAGCATCAGAACTTTATGGACCAGCATCAGAACTTTATGGAGCAGCATCAGAACTTTATGGACCAGCATCAGAACTTTATGGACCAGCATCAGAACTTTATAGAGCAGCATCAGAACTTTATAGACCAGCATCAGAACTTTATAGACCAGCATCAGAACTTTATGGAGCAGCATCAGAGCTTTATAGAGCAGCATCAGAACTTTATAGACCAGCATCAGAACTTTATAGAGCAGCATCAGAACTTTATAGACCAGCATCAGAACTTTATAGAGCAGCATCAGAACTTTATAGACCAGCATCAGAACTTTATGGACCAGCATCAGAACTTTATAGACCAGTATCAGAACTTTATAGAGCAGCATCAGAACTTTATAGACCAGCATCAGAACTTTATAGAGCAGCATCAGAACTTTATAGACCAGCATCAGAACTTTATGGACCAGCATCAGAACTTTATAGAGCAGCATCAGAACTTTATAGACCAGCATCAGAACTTTATAGAGCAGCATCAGAACTTTATAGAGCAGCATCAGAACTTTATAGACCAGCATCAGAACTTTATGGACCAGCATCAGAACTTTATGGACCAGCATCAGAACTTTATAGAGCAGCATCAGAACTTTATGGACCAGCATCAGAACTTTATAGAGCAGCATCAGAACTTTATGGACCAGCATCAGAACTTTATAGACCAGTATCAGAACTTTATAGAGCAGCATCAGAGCTTTATAGAGCAGCATCAGAACTTTATAGAGCAGCATCAGAACTTTATGGACCAGCATCAGAACTTTATAGACCAGTATCAGAACTTTATGGAGCAGCATCAGAACTTTATAGAGCAGCATCAGAGCTTTATAGAGCAGCATCAGAACTTTATAGAGCAGCATCAGAACTTTATAGACCAGTATCAGAACTTTATGGAGAAGCATCAGAACTTTATAGAGCAGCATCAGAGCTTTATAGAGCAGCATCAGAACTTTATAGACCAGCATCAGAACTTTATGGAGCAGCATCAGAACTTTATGGAGCAGCATCAGAACTTTATAGAGCAGCATCAGAACTTTATGGAGCAGCATCAGAACTTTATGGACCAGCATCAGAGCTTTATAGAGCAGCATCAGAGCTTTATAGACCAGCATCAGAACTTTATAGACCAGCATCAGAACTTTATAGAGCAGCATCAGAACTTTATAGACCAGCATCAGAACTTTATGGACCAGCATCAGAACTTTATAGAGCAGCATCAGAACTTTATGGACCAGCATCAGAACTTTATGGAGCAGCATCAGAACTTTATGGACCAGCATCAGAACTTTATGGACCAGCATCAGAGCTTTATAGACCAGCATCAGAACTTTATAGACCAGCATCAGAACTTTATGGACCAGCATCAGAACTTTATAGACCAGCATCAGAACTTTATGGACCAGCATCAGAACTTTATAGACCAGCATCAGAACTTTATGGACCAGCATCAGAACTTTATAGACCAGCATCAGAACTTTATGGACCAGCATCAGAACTTTATGGAGCAGCATCAGAACTTTATAGACCAGCATCAGAGCTTTATGGACCAGTATCAGAACTTTATAGAGCAGCATCAGAACTTTATAGAGCAGCATCAGAACTTTATAGAGCAGCATCAGAACTTTATGGACCAGCATCAGAACTTTATGGAGCAGCATCAGAACTTTATAGAGCAGCATCAGAACTTTATGGACCAGCATCAGAACTGTATAGACCAGCATCAGAACTGTATGGACCAGCATCAGAACTTTATGGACCAGAATCAGAACTTTATAGAGCAGCATCAGAACTTTATGGAGCAGCATCAGAACTGTATAGACCAGCATCAGAACTGTATGGACCAGCATCAGAACTTTATGGACCAGAATCAGAACTTTATAGAGCAGCATCAGAACTTTATGGAGCAGCATCAGAACTTTATGGACCAGCATCAGAGCTTTATAGAGCAGCATCAGAGCTTTATAGAGCAGCATCAGAACTTTATGGAGCAGCATCAGAACTTTATGGACCAGTATCAGAACTTTATAGACCAGCATCAGAACTTTATGGAGCAGCATCAGAACTTTATAGACCAGCATCAGAACTTTATAGAGCAGCATCAGAACTTTATAGACCAGCATCAGAACTTTATAGACCAGCATCAGAACTTTATGGACCAGCATCAGAACTGTATAGACCAGCATCAGAACTGTATGGACCAGCATCAGAACTTTATGGACCAGAATCAGAACTTTATAGAGCAGCATCAGAACTTTATGGAGCAGCATCAGAACTTTATGGACCAGCATCAGAGCTTTATAGAGCAGCATCAGAGCTTTATAGACCAGCATCAGAACTTTATAGACCAGCATCAGAACTTTATAGAGCAGCATCAGAACTTTATAGACCAGCATCAGAACTTTATGGACCAGCATCAGAACTTTATAGAGCAGCATCAGAACTTTATGGACCAGCATCAGAACTTTATGGAGCAGCATCAGAACTTTATGGACCAGCATCAGAACTTTATGGACCAGCATCAGAGCTTTATAGACCAGCATCAGAACTTTATAGACCAGCATCAGAACTTTATGGACCAGCATCAGAACTTTATAGACCAGCATCAGAACTTTATGGACCAGCATCAGAGCTTTATAGACCAGCATCAGAACTTTATGGACCAGCATCAGAACTTTATAGACCAGCATCAGAACTTTATGGACCAGCATCAGAACTTTATGGAGCAGCATCAGAACTTTATAGACCAGCATCAGAGCTTTATGGACCAGTATCAGAACTTTATAGAGCAGCATCAGAACTTTATAGAGCAGCATCAGAACTTTATGGACCAGCATCAGAACTTTATGGAGCAGCATCAGAACTTTATAGACCAGCATCAGAACTTTATGGAGCAGCATCAGAACTTTATAGAGCAGCATCAGAACTTTATGGAGCAGCATCAGAACTTTATGGACCAGCATCAGAACTTCATGGACCAGTATCAGAACTTTATAGAGCAGAATCAGAACTTTATAGACCAGCATCAGAACTTTATAGAGCAGAATCAGAACTTTATAGACCAGCATCAGAACTTTATAGACCAGCATCAGAACTTTATGGACCAGCATCAGAACTTTATAGAGCAGCATCAGAACTTTATGGACCAGCATCAGAACTTTATAGAGCAGCATCAGAACTTTATAGAGCAGCATCAGAACTGTATGGACCAGCATCAGAACTTTATAGAGCAGCATCAGAACTTTATAGAGCAGCATCAGAACTTTATAGAGCAGCATCAGAACTTTATGGACCAGCATCAGAACTTTATAGAGCAGCATCAGAACTTTATAGAGCAGCATCAGAACTTTATGGACCAGCATCAGAACTTTATAGAGCAGCATCAGAACTTTATGGACCAGCATCAGAACTTTATAGAGCAGCATCAGAACTTTATGGACCAGCAGCATCAGAACTTTATGGACCAGCATCAGAACTTTATGGACCAGCAGCATCAGAACTTTATGGACCAGCATCAGAACTTTATGGACCAGCATCAGAACTTTATAGACCAGCATCAGAACTTTATAGACCAGCATCAGAACTTTATGGAGCAGCATCAGAACTTTATGGACCAGCATCAGAACTTTATAGAGCAGCATCAGAACTTTATGGACCAGCATCAGAACTTTATGGAGCAGCATCAGAACTTTATAGAGCAGCATCAGAACTTTATGGACCAGCATCAGAACTTTATAGAGCAGCATCAGAACTGTATGGACCAGCATCAGAACTTTATAGAGCAGCATCAGAACTTTATGGACCAGCATCAGAACTTTATAGAGCAGCATCAGAACTTTATGGACCAGCATCAGAACTTTATAGAGCAGCATCAGAACTTTATGGACCAGCATCAGAACTTTATGGAGCTGCATCAGAACTTTATGGACCAGCATCAGAACTTTATAGAGCAGCATCAGAACTTTATGGACCAGCATCAGAACTTTATGGACCAGCATCAGAACTTTATGGACCAGCATCAGAACTTTATAGAGCAGCATCAGAACTTTATAGAGCAGCATCAGAACTTTATGGACCAGCATCAGAACTTTATAGAGCAGCATCAGAACTTTATGGACCAGCATCAGAACTTTATAGACCAGCATCAGAACTTTATAGAGCAGCATCAGAACTTTATAGAGCAGCATCAGAACTTTATGGACCAGCATCAGAACTTTATGGAGCAGCATCAGAACTTTATGGACCAGCATCAGAACTTTATAGAGCAGCATCAGAACTTTATGGACCAGCATCAGAACTTTATAGAGCAGCATCAGAACTTTATGGACCAGCATCAGAACTTTATAGACCAGCATCAGAACTTTATAGACCAGCATCAGAACTTTATGGACCAGAATCAGAACTTTATGGAGCAGCATCAGAACTTTATAGAGCAGCATCAGAACTTTATGGAGCAGCATCAGAACTTTATAGACCAGCATCAGAACTTTATGGACCAGCATCAGAACTTTATAGACCAGCATCAGAACTTTATAGACCAGCATCAGAACTTTATGGACCAGCATCAGAACTGTATAGACCAGCATCAGAACTGTATGGACCAGCATCAGAACTTTATGGACCAGCATCAGAACTTTATGGACCAGCATCAGAACTGTATAGACCAGTATCAGAACTGTATGGACCAGCATCAGAACTTTATGGACCAGCATCAGAACTTTATGGACCAGAATCAGAACTTTATAGAGCAGCATCAGAACTTTATGGACCAGCATCAGAACTTTATGGACCAGCATCAGAACTTTATAGAGCAGCATCAGAACTTTATGGACCAGCATCAGAACTTTATGGACCAGCATCAGAACTTTATAGAGCAGCATCAGAACTTTATGGACCAGCATCAGAACTTTATAGAGCAGCATCAGAACTGTATGGACCAGCATCAGAACTTTATAGAGCAGCATCAGAACTTTATGGACCAGCATCAGAACTTTATAGAGCAGCATCAGAACTTTATGGACCAGCATCAGAACTTTATAGAGCAGCATCAGAACTTTATGGACCAGCATCAGAACTTTATGGAGCTGCATCAGAACTTTATGGACCAGCATCAGAACTTTATAGAGCAGTATCAGAACTTTATGGACCAGCATCAGAACTTTATGGACCAGCATCAGAACTTTATAGAGCAGCATCAGAACTTTATGGACCAGCATCAGAACTTTATAGAGCAGCATCAGAACTTTATGGACCAGCATCAGAACTTTATAGACCAGCATCAGAACTTTATAGAGCAGCATCAGAACTTTATAGAGCAGCATCAGAACTTTATGGACCAGCATCAGAACTTTATGGAGCAGCATCAGAACTTTATGGACCAGCATCAGAACTTTATAGAGCAGCATCAGAACTTTATGGACCAGCATCAGAACTTTATAGAGCAGCATCAGAACTTTATAGAGCAGCATCAGAACTTTATGGACCAGCATCAGAACTTTATAGACCAGCATCAGAACTTTATAGACCAGCATCAGAACTTTATGGACCAGAATCAGAACTTTATGGAGCAGCATAAGAACTTTATAGAGCAGCATCAGAACTTTATGGAGCAGCATCAGAACTTTATAGACCAGCATCAGAACTTTATGGACCAGCATCAGAACTTTATAGACCAGCATCAGAACTTTATAGACCAGCATCAGAACTTTATGGACCAGCATCAGAACTGTATAGACCAGCATCAGAACTGTATGGACCAGCATCAGAACTTTATGGACCAGCATCAGAACTTTATGGACCAGAATCAGAACTTTATAGAGCAGCATCAGAACTTTATGGACCAGCATCAGAACTTTATGGACCAGAATCAGAACTTTATGGAGCAGCATCAGAACTTTATAGAGCAGCATCAGAACTGTATGGACCAGCATCAGAACTTTATAGACCAGCATCAGAACTTTATGGAGCAGCATCAGAACTTTATAGACCAGCATCAGAACTTTATGGAGCAGCATCAGAACTTTATAGAGCAGCATCAGAACTTTATGGACCAGCATCAGAACTTTATAGAGCAGCATCAGAACTTTATGGACCAGCATCAGAACTTTATGGACCAGAATCAGAACTTTATAGAGCAGCATCAGAACTTTATAGAGCAGCATCAGAACTTTATAGACCAGCATCAGAACTTTATGGACCAGCATCAGAACTTTATGGACCAGAATCAGAACTTTATAGACCAGCATCAGAACTTTATAGACCAGCATCAGAACTTTATGGACCAGAATCAGAACTTTATGGAGCAGCATCAGAACTTTATAGAGCAGCATCAGAACTTTATGGAGCAGCATCAGAACTTTATAGACCAGCATCAGAACTTTATGGACCAGCATCAGAACTTTATAGACCAGCATCAGAACTTTATAGACCAGCATCAGAACTTTATGGACCAGCATCAGAACTGTATAGACCAGCATCAGAACTGTATGGACCAGCATCAGAACTTTATGGACCAGAATCAGAACTTTATAGAGCAGCATCAGAACTTTATGGACCAGCATCAGAACTTTATGGACCAGCATCAGAACTTTATAGACCAGCATCAGAACTTTATAGACCAGCATCAGAACTTTATGGACCAGCATCAGAACTGTATAGACCAGCATCAGAACTGTATGGACCAGCATCAGAACTTTATGGACCAGAATCAGAACTTTATAGAGCAGCATCAGAACTTTATGGACCAGCATCAGAACTTTATGGACCAGCATCAGAACTTTATAGAGCAGCATCAGAACTTTATGGACCAGCATCAGAACTTTATGGAGCAGCATCAGAACTTTATAGAGCAGCATCAGAACTTTATGGACCAGCATCAGAACTTTATAGAGCAGCATCAGAACTGTATGGACCAGCATCAGAACTTTATAGAGCAGCATCAGAACTTTATGGACCAGCATCAGAACTTTATGGACCAGAATCAGAACTTTATAGAGCAGCATCAGAACTTTATGGACCAGCATCAGAACTTTATGGACCAGCATCAGAACTTTATAGAGCAGCATCAGAACTTTATGGACCAGCATCAGAACTTTATAGAGCAGCATCAGAACTTTATGGACCAGCATCAGAACTTTATAGACCAGCATCAGAACTTTATAGAGCAGCATCAGAACTTTATAGAGCAGCATCAGAACTTTATGGACCATTATCAGAAATTTATGGAGCAGCATCAGAACTTTATGGACCAGCATCAGAACTTTATAGAGCAGCATCAGAACTTTATGGACCAGCATCAGAACTTTATAGAGCAGCATCAGAACTTTATAGAGCAGCATCAGAACTTTATGGACCAGCATCAGAACTTTATAGACCAGCATCAGAACTTTATAGACCAGCATCAGAACTTTATGGACCAGAATCAGAACTTTATGGAGCAGCATCAGAACTTTATAGAGCAGCATCAGAACTTTATGGAGCAGCATCAGAACTTTATAGACCAGCATCAGAACTTTATAGAGCAGCATCAGAACTGTATGGACCAGCATCAGAACTTTATAGAGCAGCATCAGAACTTTATGGACCAGCATCAGAACTTTATAGAGCAGCATCAGAACTTTATGGACCAGCATCAGAACTTTATAGAGCAGCATCAGAACTTTATGGACCAGCATCAGAACTTTATGGAGCTGCATCAGAACTTTATGGACCAGCATCAGAACTTTATAGAGCAGCATCAGAACTTTATGGACCAGCATCAGAACTTTATGGACCAGCATCAGAACTTTATAGAGCAGCATCAGAACTTTATGGACCAGCATCAGAACTTTATAGAGCAGCATCAGAACTTTATGGACCAGCATCAGAACTTTATAGACCAGCATCAGAACTTTATAGACCAGCATCAGAACTTTATAGAGCAGCATCAGAACTTTACAGAGCAGCATCAGAACTTTATGGACCAGCATCAGAACTTTATGGAGCAGCATCAGAACTTTATGGACCAGCATCAGAACTTTATAGAGCAGCATCAGAACTTTATGGACCAGCATCAGAACTTTATAGAGCAGCATCAGAACTTTATAGAGCAGCATCAGAACTTTATGGACCAGCATCAGAACTTTATAGACCAGCATCAGAACTTTATAGACCAGCATCAGAACTTTATGGACCAGAATCAGAACTTTATGGAGCAGCATCAGAACTTTATAGAGCAGCATCAGAACTTTATGGAGCAGCATCAGAACTTTATAGACCAGCATCAGAACTTTATGGACCAGCATCAGAACTTTATAGACCAGCATCAGAACTTTATAGACCAGCATCAGAACTTTATGGACCAGCATCAGAACTGTATAGACCAGCATCAGAACTGTATGGACCAGCATCAGAACTTTATGGACCAGCATCAGAACTTTATGGACCAGAATCAGAACTTTATAGAGCAGCATCAGAACTTTATAGACCAGCATCAGAACTTTATGGACCAGCATCAGAACTTTATGGACCAGAATCAGAACTTTATGGAGCAGCATCAGAACTTTATAGAGCAGCATCAGAACTGTATGGACCAGCATCAGAACTTTATAGACCAGCATCAGAACTTTATGGAGCAGCATCAGAACTTTATAGACCAGCATCAGAACTTTATGGAGCAGCATCAGAACTTTATAGAGCAGCATCAGAACTTTATGGACCAGCATCAGAACTTTATAGAGCAGCATCAGAACTTTATGGACCAGCATCAGAACTTTATGGACCAGAATCAGAACTTTATAGAGCAGCATCAGAACTTTATAGAGCAGCATCAGAACTTTATAGACCAGCATCAGAACTTTATGGACCAGCATCAGAACTTTATGGACCAGAATCAGAACTTTATAGAGCAGCATCAGAACTTTATAGAGCAGCATCAGAACTTTATGGACCAGCATCAGAACTTTATAGAGCAGCATCAGAACTTTATAGACCAGCATCAGAACTTTATAGAGCAGCATCAGAACTTTATGGACCAGCATCAGAACTTTATGGACCAGAATCAGAACTTTATAGAGCAGCATCAGAACTTTATGGAGCAGCATCAGAACTTTATGGACCAGCATCAGAACTTTATGGACCAGCATCAGAACTTTATAGAGCAGCATCAGAACTTTATGGACCAGCATCAGAACTTTATAGAGCAGCATCAGAACTTTATGGACCAGCATCAGAACTTTATAGAGCAGCATCAGAACTTTATGGACCAGCATCAGAACTTTATGGAGCTGCATCAGAACTTTATGGACCAGCATCAGAACTTTATAGAGCAGCATCAGAACTTTATGGACCAGCATCAGAACTTTATGGACCAGCATCAGAACTTTATAGAGCAGCATCAGAACTTTATGGACCAGCATCAGAACTTTATAGAGCAGCATCAGAACTTTATGGACCAGCATCAGAACTTTATAGACCAGCATCAGAACTTTATAGACCAGCATCAGAACTTTATAGAGCAGCATCAGAACTTTATAGAGCAGCATCAGAACTTTATGGACCAGCATCAGAACTTTATGGAGCAGCATCAGAACTTTATAGAGCAGCATCAGAACTTTATGGACCAGCATCAGAACTTTATAGAGCAGCATCAGAACTTTATAGAGCAGCATCAGAACTTTATGGACCAGCATCAGAACTTTATAGAGCAGCATCAGAACTTTATACACCAGCATCAGAACTTTATGGACCAGAATCAGAACTTTATGGACCAGCATCAGAACTTTATAGAGCAGCATCAGAACTTTATGGAGCAGCATCAGAACTTTATAGACCAGCATCAGAACTTTATAGAGCAGCATCAGAACTGTATGGACCAGCATCAGAACTTTATAGAGCAGCATCAGAACTTTATGGACCAGCATCAGAACTTTATAGAGCAGTATCAGAACTTTATGGAGCAGCATCAGAACTTTATAGACCAGCATCAGAACTTTATGGACCAGCATCAGAACTGTATAGACCAGCATCAGAACTGTATGGACCAGCATCAGAACTTTATGGACCAGAATCAGAACTTTATAGAGCAGCATCAGAACTTTATGGACCAGCATCAGAACTTTATGGACCAGCATCAGAACTTTATAGAGCAGCATCAGAACTTTATGGACCAGCATCAGAACTTTATAGACCAGTATCAGAACTTTATGGAGCAGCATCAGAACTTTATAGAGCAGCATCAGAGCTTTATAGAGCAGCATCAGAACTTTATAGAGCAGCATCAGAACTTTATAGACCAGTATCAGAACTTTATGGAGAAGCATCAGAACTTTATAGAGCAGCATCAGAGCTTTATAGAGCAGCATCAGAACTTTATAGACCAGCATCAGAACTTTATGGAGCAGCATCAGAACTTTATGGAGCAGCATCAGAACTTTATAGAGCAGCATCAGAACTTTATGGAGCAGCATCAGAACTTTATGGACCAGCATCAGAGCTTTATAGAGCAGCATCAGAGCTTTATAGACCAGCATCAGAACTTTATAGACCAGCATCAGAACTTTATAGAGCAGCATCAGAACTTTATAGACCAGCATCAGAACTTTATGGACCAGCATCAGAACTTTATAGAGCAGCATCAGAACTTTATGGACCAGCATCAGAACTTTATGGAGCAGCATCAGAACTTTATGGACCAGCATCAGAACTTTATGGACCAGCATCAGAGCTTTATAGACCAGCATCAGAACTTTATAGACCAGCATCAGAACTTTATGGACCAGCATCAGAACTTTATAGACCAGCATCAGAACTTTATGGACCAGCATCAGAACTTTATAGACCAGCATCAGAACTTTATGGACCAGCATCAGAACTTTATAGACCAGCATCAGAACTTTATGGACCAGCATCAGAACTTTATGGAGCAGCATCAGAACTTTATAGACCAGCATCAGAGCTTTATGGACCAGTATCAGAACTTTATAGAGCAGCATCAGAACTTTATAGAGCAGCATCAGAACTTTATAGAGCAGCATCAGAACTTTATGGACCAGCATCAGAACTTTATGGAGCAGCATCAGAACTTTATAGAGCAGCATCAGAACTTTATGGACCAGCATCAGAACTGTATAGACCAGCATCAGAACTGTATGGACCAGCATCAGAACTTTATGGACCAGAATCAGAACTTTATAGAGCAGCATCAGAACTTTATGGAGCAGCATCAGAACTGTATAGACCAGCATCAGAACTGTATGGACCAGCATCAGAACTTTATGGACCAGAATCAGAACTTTATAGAGCAGCATCAGAACTTTATGGAGCAGCATCAGAACTTTATGGACCAGCATCAGAGCTTTATAGAGCAGCATCAGAGCTTTATAGAGCAGCATCAGAACTTTATGGAGCAGCATCAGAACTTTATGGACCAGTATCAGAACTTTATAGACCAGCATCAGAACTTTATGGAGCAGCATCAGAACTTTATAGACCAGCATCAGAACTTTATAGAGCAGCATCAGAACTTTATAGACCAGCATCAGAACTTTATAGACCAGCATCAGAACTTTATGGACCAGCATCAGAACTGTATAGACCAGCATCAGAACTGTATGGACCAGCATCAGAACTTTATGGACCAGAATCAGAACTTTATAGAGCAGCATCAGAACTTTATGGAGCAGCATCAGAACTTTATGGACCAGCATCAGAGCTTTATAGAGCAGCATCAGAGCTTTATAGACCAGCATCAGAACTTTATAGACCAGCATCAGAACTTTATAGAGCAGCATCAGAACTTTATAGACCAGCATCAGAACTTTATGGACCAGCATCAGAACTTTATAGAGCAGCATCAGAACTTTATGGACCAGCATCAGAACTTTATGGAGCAGCATCAGAACTTTATGGACCAGCATCAGAACTTTATGGACCAGCATCAGAGCTTTATAGACCAGCATCAGAACTTTATAGACCAGCATCAGAACTTTATGGACCAGCATCAGAACTTTATAGACCAGCATCAGAACTTTATGGACCAGCATCAGAGCTTTATAGACCAGCATCAGAACTTTATGGACCAGCATCAGAACTTTATAGACCAGCATCAGAACTTTATGGACCAGCATCAGAACTTTATGGAGCAGCATCAGAACTTTATAGACCAGCATCAGAGCTTTATGGACCAGTATCAGAACTTTATAGAGCAGCATCAGAACTTTATAGAGCAGCATCAGAACTTTATGGACCAGCATCAGAACTTTATGGAGCAGCATCAGAACTTTATAGACCAGCATCAGAACTTTATGGAGCAGCATCAGAACTTTATAGAGCAGCATCAGAACTTTATGGAGCAGCATCAGAACTTTATGGACCAGCATCAGAACTTCATGGACCAGTATCAGAACTTTATAGAGCAGAATCAGAACTTTATAGACCAGCATCAGAACTTTATAGAGCAGAATCAGAACTTTATAGACCAGCATCAGAACTTTATAGACCAGCATCAGAACTTTATGGACCAGCATCAGAACTTTATAGAGCAGCATCAGAACTTTATGGACCAGCATCAGAACTTTATAGAGCAGCATCAGAACTTTATAGAGCAGCATCAGAACTGTATGGACCAGCATCAGAACTTTATAGAGCAGCATCAGAACTTTATAGAGCAGCATCAGAACTTTATAGAGCAGCATCAGAACTTTATGGACCAGCATCAGAACTTTATAGAGCAGCATCAGAACTTTATAGAGCAGCATCAGAACTTTATGGACCAG
Source organism: Odontesthes bonariensis (assembly GCF_027942865.1). Taxonomy (NCBI): domain Eukaryota; kingdom Metazoa; phylum Chordata; class Actinopteri; order Atheriniformes; family Atherinopsidae; genus Odontesthes; species Odontesthes bonariensis. The sequence continues at coordinate 848,459 of NC_134519.1, forward strand.
CATCAGAACTTTATAGAGCAGCATCAGAACTTTATGGACCAGCATCAGAACTTTATAGAGCAGCATCAGAACTTTATGGACCAGCATCAGAACTTTATGGACCAGCATCAGAACTTTATGGACCAGCAGCATCAGAACTTTATGGACCAGCATCAGAACTTTATGGACCAGCAGCATCAGAACTTTATGGACCAGCATCAGAACTTTATGGACCAGCATCAGAACTTTATAGACCAGCATCAGAACTTTATAGACCAGCATCAGAACTTTATGGAGCAGCATCAGAACTTTATGGACCAGCATCAGAACTTTATAGAGCAGCATCAGAACTTTATGGACCAGCATCAGAACTTTATGGAGCAGCATCAGAACTTTATAGAGCAGCATCAGAACTTTATGGACCAGCATCAGAACTTTATAGAGCAGCATCAGAACTGTATGGACCAGCATCAGAACTTTATAGAGCAGCATCAGAACTTTATGGACCAGCATCAGAACTTTATAGAGCAGCATCAGAACTTTATGGACCAGCATCAGAACTTTATAGAGCAGCATCAGAACTTTATGGACCAGCATCAGAACTTTATGGAGCTGCATCAGAACTTTATGGACCAGCATCAGAACTTTATAGAGCAGCATCAGAACTTTATGGACCAGCATCAGAACTTTATGGACCAGCATCAGAACTTTATGGACCAGCATCAGAACTTTATAGAGCAGCATCAGAACTTTATAGAGCAGCATCAGAACTTTATGGACCAGCATCAGAACTTTATAGAGCAGCATCAGAACTTTATGGACCAGCATCAGAACTTTATAGACCAGCATCAGAACTTTATAGAGCAGCATCAGAACTTTATAGAGCAGCATCAGAACTTTATGGACCAGCATCAGAACTTTATGGAGCAGCATCAGAACTTTATGGACCAGCATCAGAACTTTATAGAGCAGCATCAGAACTTTATGGACCAGCATCAGAACTTTATAGAGCAGCATCAGAACTTTATGGACCAGCATCAGAACTTTATAGACCAGCATCAGAACTTTATAGACCAGCATCAGAACTTTATGGACCAGAATCAGAACTTTATGGAGCAGCATCAGAACTTTATAGAGCAGCATCAGAACTTTATGGAGCAGCATCAGAACTTTATAGACCAGCATCAGAACTTTATGGACCAGCATCAGAACTTTATAGACCAGCATCAGAACTTTATAGACCAGCATCAGAACTTTATGGACCAGCATCAGAACTGTATAGACCAGCATCAGAACTGTATGGACCAGCATCAGAACTTTATGGACCAGCATCAGAACTTTATGGACCAGCATCAGAACTGTATAGACCAGTATCAGAACTGTATGGACCAGCATCAGAACTTTATGGACCAGCATCAGAACTTTATGGACCAGAATCAGAACTTTATAGAGCAGCATCAGAACTTTATGGACCAGCATCAGAACTTTATGGACCAGCATCAGAACTTTATAGAGCAGCATCAGAACTTTATGGACCAGCATCAGAACTTTATGGACCAGCATCAGAACTTTATAGAGCAGCATCAGAACTTTATGGACCAGCATCAGAACTTTATAGAGCAGCATCAGAACTGTATGGACCAGCATCAGAACTTTATAGAGCAGCATCAGAACTTTATGGACCAGCATCAGAACTTTATAGAGCAGCATCAGAACTTTATGGACCAGCATCAGAACTTTATAGAGCAGCATCAGAACTTTATGGACCAGCATCAGAACTTTATGGAGCTGCATCAGAACTTTATGGACCAGCATCAGAACTTTATAGAGCAGTATCAGAACTTTATGGACCAGCATCAGAACTTTATGGACCAGCATCAGAACTTTATAGAGCAGCATCAGAACTTTATGGACCAGCATCAGAACTTTATAGAGCAGCATCAGAACTTTATGGACCAGCATCAGAACTTTATAGACCAGCATCAGAACTTTATAGAGCAGCATCAGAACTTTATAGAGCAGCATCAGAACTTTATGGACCAGCATCAGAACTTTATGGAGCAGCATCAGAACTTTATGGACCAGCATCAGAACTTTATAGAGCAGCATCAGAACTTTATGGACCAGCATCAGAACTTTATAGAGCAGCATCAGAACTTTATAGAGCAGCATCAGAACTTTATGGACCAGCATCAGAACTTTATAGACCAGCATCAGAACTTTATAGACCAGCATCAGAACTTTATGGACCAGAATCAGAACTTTATGGAGCAGCATAAGAACTTTATAGAGCAGCATCAGAACTTTATGGAGCAGCATCAGAACTTTATAGACCAGCATCAGAACTTTATGGACCAGCATCAGAACTTTATAGACCAGCATCAGAACTTTATAGACCAGCATCAGAACTTTATGGACCAGCATCAGAACTGTATAGACCAGCATCAGAACTGTATGGACCAGCATCAGAACTTTATGGACCAGCATCAGAACTTTATGGACCAGAATCAGAACTTTATAGAGCAGCATCAGAACTTTATGGACCAGCATCAGAACTTTATGGACCAGAATCAGAACTTTATGGAGCAGCATCAGAACTTTATAGAGCAGCATCAGAACTGTATGGACCAGCATCAGAACTTTATAGACCAGCATCAGAACTTTATGGAGCAGCATCAGAACTTTATAGACCAGCATCAGAACTTTATGGAGCAGCATCAGAACTTTATAGAGCAGCATCAGAACTTTATGGACCAGCATCAGAACTTTATAGAGCAGCATCAGAACTTTATGGACCAGCATCAGAACTTTATGGACCAGAATCAGAACTTTATAGAGCAGCATCAGAACTTTATAGAGCAGCATCAGAACTTTATAGACCAGCATCAGAACTTTATGGACCAGCATCAGAACTTTATGGACCAGAATCAGAACTTTATAGACCAGCATCAGAACTTTATAGACCAGCATCAGAACTTTATGGACCAGAATCAGAACTTTATGGAGCAGCATCAGAACTTTATAGAGCAGCATCAGAACTTTATGGAGCAGCATCAGAACTTTATAGACCAGCATCAGAACTTTATGGACCAGCATCAGAACTTTATAGACCAGCATCAGAACTTTATAGACCAGCATCAGAACTTTATGGACCAGCATCAGAACTGTATAGACCAGCATCAGAACTGTATGGACCAGCATCAGAACTTTATGGACCAGAATCAGAACTTTATAGAGCAGCATCAGAACTTTATGGACCAGCATCAGAACTTTATGGACCAGCATCAGAACTTTATAGACCAGCATCAGAACTTTATAGACCAGCATCAGAACTTTATGGACCAGCATCAGAACTGTATAGACCAGCATCAGAACTGTATGGACCAGCATCAGAACTTTATGGACCAGAATCAGAACTTTATAGAGCAGCATCAGAACTTTATGGACCAGCATCAGAACTTTATGGACCAGCATCAGAACTTTATAGAGCAGCATCAGAACTTTATGGACCAGCATCAGAACTTTATGGAGCAGCATCAGAACTTTATAGAGCAGCATCAGAACTTTATGGACCAGCATCAGAACTTTATAGAGCAGCATCAGAACTGTATGGACCAGCATCAGAACTTTATAGAGCAGCATCAGAACTTTATGGACCAGCATCAGAACTTTATGGACCAGAATCAGAACTTTATAGAGCAGCATCAGAACTTTATGGACCAGCATCAGAACTTTATGGACCAGCATCAGAACTTTATAGAGCAGCATCAGAACTTTATGGACCAGCATCAGAACTTTATAGAGCAGCATCAGAACTTTATGGACCAGCATCAGAACTTTATAGACCAGCATCAGAACTTTATAGAGCAGCATCAGAACTTTATAGAGCAGCATCAGAACTTTATGGACCATTATCAGAACTTTATGGAGCAGCATCAGAACTTTATGGACCAGCATCAGAACTTTATAGAGCAGCATCAGAACTTTATGGACCAGCATCAGAACTTTATAGAGCAGCATCAGAACTTTATAGAGCAGCATCAGAACTTTATGGACCAGCATCAGAACTTTATAGACCAGCATCAGAACTTTATAGACCAGCATCAGAACTTTATGGACCAGAATCAGAACTTTATGGAGCAGCATCAGAACTTTATAGAGCAGCATCAGAACTTTATGGAGCAGCATCAGAACTTTATAGACCAGCATCAGAACTTTATAGAGCAGCATCAGAACTGTATGGACCAGCATCAGAACTTTATAGAGCAGCATCAGAACTTTATGGACCAGCATCAGAACTTTATAGAGCAGCATCAGAACTTTATGGACCAGCATCAGAACTTTATAGAGCAGCATCAGAACTTTATGGACCAGCATCAGAACTTTATGGAGCTGCATCAGAACTTTATGGACCAGCATCAGAACTTTATAGAGCAGCATCAGAACTTTATGGACCAGCATCAGAACTTTATGGACCAGCATCAGAACTTTATAGAGCAGCATCAGAACTTTATGGACCAGCATCAGAACTTTATAGAGCAGCATCAGAACTTTATGGACCAGCATCAGAACTTTATAGACCAGCATCAGAACTTTATAGACCAGCATCAGAACTTTATAGACCAGCATCAGAACTTTATAGAGCAGCATCAGAACTTTATGGACCAGCATCAGAACTTTATGGAGCAGCATCAGAACTTTATGGACCAGCATCAGAACTTTATAGAGCAGCATCAGAACTTTATGGACCAGCATCAGAACTTTATAGAGCAGCATCAGAACTTTATAGAGCAGCATCAGAACTTTATGGACCAGCATCAGAACTTTATAGACCAGCATCAGAACTTTATAGACCAGCATCAGAACTTTATGGACCAGAATCAGAACTTTATGGAGCAGCATCAGAACTTTATAGAGCAGCATCAGAACTTTATGGAGCAGCATCAGAACTTTATAGACCAGCATCAGAACTTTATGGACCAGCATCAGAACTTTATAGACCAGCATCAGAACTTTATGGACCAGCATCAGAACTGTATAGACCAGCATCAGAACTGTATGGACCAGCATCAGAACTTTATGGACCAGCATCAGAACTTTATGGACCAGAATCAGAACTTTATAGAGCAGCATCAGAACTTTATAGACCAGCATCAGAACTTTATGGACCAGCATCAGAACTTTATGGACCAGAATCAGAACTTTATGGAGCAGCATCAGAACTTTATAGAGCAGCATCAGAACTGTATGGACCAGCATCAGAACTTTATAGACCAGCATCAGAACTTTATGGAGCAGCATCAGAACTTTATAGACCAGCATCAGAACTTTATGGAGCAGCATCAGAACTTTATAGAGCAGCATCAGAACTTTATGGACCAGCATCAGAACTTTATAGAGCAGCATCAGAACTTTATGGACCAGCATCAGAACTTTATGGACCAGAATCAGAACTTTATAGAGCAGCATCAGAACTTTATAGAGCAGCATCAGAACTTTATAGACCAGCATCAGAACTTTATGGACCAGCATCAGAACTTTATGGACCAGAATCAGAACTTTATAGAGCAGCATCAGAACTTTATAGAGCAGCATCAGAACTTTATGGACCAGCATCAGAACTTTATAGAGCAGCATCAGAACTTTATAGACCAGCATCAGAACTTTATAGAGCAGCATCAGAACTTTATGGACCAGCATCAGAACTTTATGGACCAGAATCAGAACTTTATAGAGCAGCATCAGAACTTTATGGAGCAGCATCAGAACTTTATGGACCAGCATCAGAACTTTATGGACCAGCATCAGAACTTTATAGAGCAGCATCAGAACTTTATGGACCAGCATCAGAACTTTATAGAGCAGCATCAGAACTTTATGGACCAGCATCAGAACTTTATAGAGCAGCATCAGAACTTTATGGACCAGCATCAGAACTTTATGGAGCTGCATCAGAACTTTATGGACCAGCATCAGAACTTTATAGAGCAGCATCAGAACTTTATGGACCAGCATCAGAACTTTATGGACCAGCATCAGAACTTTATAGAGCAGCATCAGAACTTTATGGACCAGCATCAGAACTTTATAGAGCAGCATCAGAACTTTATGGACCAGCATCAGAACTTTATAGACCAGCATCAGAACTTTATAGACCAGCATCAGAACTTTATAGAGCAGCATCAGAACTTTATGGACCAGCATCAGAACTTTATGGAGCAGCATCAGAACTTTATGGACCAGCATCAGAACTTTATAGAGCAGCATCAGAACTTTATGGACCAGCATCAGAACTTTATAGAGCAGCATCAGAACTTTATAGAGCAGCATCAGAACTTTATGGACCAGCATCAGAACTTTATAGAGCAGCATCAGAACTTTATAGACCAGCATCAGAACTTTATGGACCAGAATCAGAACTTTATGGACCAGCATCAGAACTTTATAGAGCAGCATCAGAACTTTATGGAGCAGCATCAGAACTTTATAGACCAGCATCAGAACTTTATAGAGCAGCATCAGAACTGTATGGACCAGCATCAGAACTTTATAGAGCAGCATCAGAACTTTATGGACCAGCATCAGAACTTTATAGAGCAGCATCAGAACTTTATGGACCAGCATCAGAACTTTATAGAGCAGCATCAGAACTTTATGGACCAGCATCAGAACTTTATGGAGCTGCATCAGAACTTTATGGACCAGCATCAGAACTTTATAGAGCAGCATCAGAACTTTATGGACCAGCATCAGAACTTTATGGACCAGCATCACAACTTTATAGAGCAGCATCAGAACTTTATGGACCAGCATCAGAACTTTATAGAGCAGCATCAGAACTTTATAGACCAGCATCAGAACTTTATAGACCAGCATCAGAACTTTATAGACCAGCATCAGAACTTTATAGAGCAGCATCAGAACTTTATAGAGCAGCATCAGAACTTTATGGAGCAGCATCAGAACTTTATGGACCAGCATCAGAACTTTATAGACCAGCATCAGAACTTTATGGAGCAGCATCAGAACTTTATAGAGCAGCATCAGAACTTTATGGAGCAGCATCAGAACTTTATAGACCAGCATCAGAACTTTATGGACCAGCATCAGAACTTTATAGACCAGCATCAGAACTTTATAGACCAGCATCAGAACTTTATGGACCAGCATCAGAACTGTATAGACCAGCATCAGAACTGTATGGACCAGCATCAGAACTTTATGGACCAGCATCAGAACTTTATGGACCAGAATCAGAACTTTATAGAGCAGCATCAGAACTTTATGGACCAGCATCAGAACTTTATGGACCAGAATCAGAACTTTATGGAGCAGCATCAGAACTTTATAGAGCAGCATCAGAACTGTATGGACCAGCATCAGAACTTTATAGACCAGCATCAGAACTTTATGGAGCAGCATCAGAACTTTATAGACCAGCATCAGAACTTTATGGAGCAGCATCAGAACTTTATAGAGCAGCATCAGAACTTTATGGACCAGCATCAGAACTTTATAGAGCAGCATCAGAACTTTATGGACCAGCATCAGAACTTTATGGACCAGAATCAGAACTTTATAGAGCAGCATCAGAACTTTATAGAGCAGCATCAGAACTTTATAGACCAGCATCAGAACTTTATGGACCAGCATCAGAACTTTATGGACCAGAATCAGAACTTTATAGAGCAGCATCAGAACTTTATAGAGCAGCATCAGAACTTTATGGACCAGCATCAGAACTTTATAGAGCAGCATCAGAACTTTATAGACCAGCATCAGAACTTTATAGAGCAGCATCAGAACTTTATGGACCAGCATCAGAACTTTATGGACCAGAATCAGAACTTTATAGAGCAGCATCAGAACTTTATGGAGCAGCATCAGAACTTTATGGACCAGCATCAGAACTTTATGGACCAGCATCAGAACTTTATAGACCAGCATCAGAACTTTATAGAGCAGCATCAGAACTTTATGGACCAGCATCAGAACTTTATAGAGCAGCATCAGAACTTTATGGACCAGCATCAGAACTTTATAGAGCAGCATCAGAACTTTATGGACCAGCATCAGAACTTTATAGAGCAGCATCAGAACTTTATGGACCAGCATCAGAACTTTATGGAGCTGCATCAGAACTTTATGGACCAGCATCAGAACTTTATAGAGCAGCATCAGAACTTTATGGACCAGCATCAGAACTTTATGGACCAGCATCACAACTTTATAGAGCAGCATCAGAACTTTATGGACCAGCATCAGAACTTTATAGAGCAGCATCAGAACTTTATGGACCAGCATCAGAACTTTATAGACCAGCATCAGAACTTTATAGACCAGCATCAGAACTTTATAGAGCAGCATCAGAACTTTATAGAGCAGCATCAGAACTTTATGGAGCAGCATCAGAACTTTATGGACCAGCATCAGAACTTTATAGACCAGCATCAGAACTTTATGGAGCAGCATCAGAACTTTATAGAGCAGCATCAGAACTTTATGGAGCAGCATCAGAACTTTATAGACCAGCATCAGAACTTTATGGACCAGCATCAGAACTTTATAGACCAGCATCAGAACTTTATAGACCAGCATCAGAACTTTATGGACCAGCATCAGAACTGTATAGACCAGCATCAGAACTGTATGGACCAGCATCAGAACTTTATGGACCAGCATCAGAACTTTATGGACCAGAATCAGAACTTTATAGAGCAGCATCAGAACTTTATGGACCAGCATCAGAACTTTATGGACCAGAATCAGAACTTTATGGAGCAGCATCAGAACTTTATAGAGCAGCATCAGAACTGTATGGACCAGCATCAGAACTTTATAGACCAGCATCAGAACTTTATGGAGCAGCATCAGAACTTTATAGACCAGCATCAGAACTTTATGGAGCAGCATCAGAACTTTATAGAGCAGCATCAGAACTTTATGGACCAGCATCAGAACTTTATAGAGCAGCATCAGAACTTTATGGACCAGCATCAGAACTTTATGGACCAGAATCAGAACTTTATAGAGCAGCATCAGAACTTTATAGAGCAGCATCAGAACTTTATAGACCAGCATCAGAACTTTATGGACCAGCATCAGAACTTTATGGACCAGAATCAGAACTTTATAGAGCAGCATCAGAACTTTATAGAGCAGCATCAGAACTTTATGGACCAGCATCAGAACTTTATAGAGCAGCATCAGAACTTTATAGACCAGCATCAGAACTTTATAGAGCAGCATCAGAACTTTATGGACCAGCATCAGAACTTTATGGACCAGAATCAGAACTTTATAGAGCAGCATCAGAACTTTATGGAGCAGCATCAGAACTTTATGGACCAGCATCAGAACTTTATGGACCAGCATCAGAACTTTATAGACCAGCATCAGAACTTTATAGACCAGCATCAGAACTTTATGGACCAGCATCAGAACTGTATAGACCAGCATCAGAACTGTATGGACCAGCATCAGAACTTTATGGACCAGCATCAGAACTTTATGGACCAGAATCAGAACTTTATAGAGCAGCATCAGAACTTTATGGACCAGCATCAGAACTTTATGGACCAGCATCAGAACTTTATGGACCAGAATCAGAACTTTATGGAGCAGCATCAGAACTTTATAGAGCAGCATCAGAACTGTATGGACCAGCATCAGAACTTTATAGAGCAGCATCAGAACTTTATGGAGCAGCATCAGAACTTTATAGACCAGCATCAGAACTTTATGGAGCAGCATCAGAACTTTATAGACCAGCATCAGAACTTTATAGAGCAGCATCAGAACTTTATGGACCAGCATCAGAACTTTATAGAGCAGCATCAGAACTTTATGGACCAGCATCAGAACTTTATAGAGCAGCATCAGAACTTTATAGACCAGCATCAGAACTTTATGGACCAGAATCAGAACTTTATAGAGCATTATCAGAACTTTATAGAGCAGCATCAGAACTTTATAGACCAGCATCAGAACTTTATGGACCAGCATCAGAACTTTATGGACCAGCATCAGAACTTTATAGAGCAGCATCAGAACTTTATGGACCAGCATCAGAACTTTATAGACCAGCATCAGAACTTTATGGACCAGCATCAGAACTGTATAGACCAGCATCAGAACTGTATGGACCAGCATCAGAACTTTATGGACCAGCATCAGAACTTTATGGACCAGAATCAGAACTTTATAGAGCAGCATCAGAACTTTATGGACCAGCATCAGAACTTTATGGACCAGCATCAGAACTTTATGGACCAGAATCAGAACTTTATGGAGCAGCATCAGAACTTTATAGAGCAGCATCAGAACTGTATGGACCAGCATCAGAACTTTATAGAGCAGCATCAGAACTTTATGGAGCAGCATCAGAACTTTATAGACCAGCATCAGAACTTTATGGAGCAGCATCAGAACTTTATAGACCAGCATCAGAACTTTATAGAGCAGCATCAGAACTTTATGGACCAGCATCAGAACTTTATAGAGCAGCATCAGAACTTTATGGACCAGCATCAGAACTTTATAGAGCAGCATCAGAACTTTATAGACCAGCATCAGAACTTTATGGACCAGAATCAGAACTTTATAGAGCAGCATCAGAACTTTATAGAGCAGCATCAGAACTTTATAGACCAGCATCAGAACTTTATGGACCAGCATCAGAACTTTATGGACCAGCATCAGAACTTTATAGAGCAGCATCAGAACTTTATGGACCAGCATCAGAACTTTATAGAGCAGCATCAGAACTTTATAGACCAGCATCAGAACTTTATAGAGCAGCATCAGAACTTTATGGACCAGCATCAGAACTTTATAGAGCAGCATCAGAACTTTATGGACCAGCATCAGAACTTTATAGAGCAGCATCAGAACTGTATGGACCAGCATCAGAACTTTATAGAGCAGCATCAGAACTTTATGGACCAGCATCAGAACTTTATAGAGCAGCATCAGAACTTTATGGACCAGCATCAGAACTTTATAGAGCAGCATCAGAACTTTATGGACCAGCATCAGAACTTTATGGAGCTGCATCAGAACTTTATGGACCAGCATCAGAACTTTATAGAGCAGCATCAGAACTTTATGGACCAGCATCAGAACTTATGGACCAGCATCAGAACTTTATAGAGCAGCATCAGAACTTTATGGACCAGCATCAGAACTTTATGGAGCAGCATCAGAACTTTATGGACCAGCATCAGAACTTTATAGAGCAGCATCAGAACTTTATGGACCAGCATCAGAACTTTATAGAGCAGCATCAGAACTTTATAGAGCAGCATCAGAACTTTATGGACCAGCATCAGAACTTTATAGACCAGCATCAGAACTTTATGGACCAGCATCAGAACTTTATAGACCAGCATCAGAACTTTATGGACCAGCATCAGAACTTTATAGACCAGCATCAGAACTGTATGGACCAGCATCAGAACTTTATGGACCAGCATCAGAACTTTATGGACCAGCATCAGAACTTTATAGAGCAGCATCAGAACTTTATGACCAGCATCAGAACTTTATAGACCAGCATCAGAACTTTATGGAGCAGCATCAGAACTTTATAGACCAGCATCAGAACTTTATGGAGCAGCATCAGAACTTTATAGACCAGCATCAGAACTTTATAGAGCAGCATCAGAACTTTATGGACCAGCATCAGAACTTTATAGAGCAGCATCAGAACTTTATGGACCAGCATCAGAACTTTATAGAGCAGCATCAGAACTTTATGGACCAGCATCAGAACTTTATGGACCAGAATCAGAACTTTATAGAGCAGCATCAGAACTTTATGGACCAGCATCAGAACTTTATGGACCAGCATCAGAACTTTATGGACCAGCATCAGAACTTTATAGAGCAGCATCAGAACTTTATAGACCAGCATCAGAACTTTATAGAGCAGCATCAGAACTTTATAGACCAGCATCAGAACTTTATAGAGCAGCATCAGAACTTTATGGACCAGCATCAGAACTTTATAGAGCAGCATCAGAACTTTATAGAGCAGCATCAGAACTTTATAGAGCAGCATCAGAACTTTATGGACCAGCATCAGAACTTTATGGAGCAGCATCAGAACTTTATGGACCAGCATCAGAACTTTATAGAGCAGCATCAGAACTGTATGGACCAGCATCAGAACTTTATAGAGCAGCATCAGAACTTTATGGACCAGCATCAGAACTTTATAGAGCAGCATCAGAACTTTATGGACCAGCATCAGAACTTTATAGAGCAGCATCAGAACTTTATGGACCAGCATCAGAACTTTATGGAGCTGCATCAGAACTTTATGGACCAGCATCAGAACTTTATAGAGCAGCATCAGAACTTTATGGACCAGCATCAGAACTTTATGGACCAGCATCAGAACTTTATAGAGCAGCATCAGAACTTTATGGACCAGCATCAGAACTTTATAGAGCAGCATCAGAACTTTATGGACCAGCATCAGAACTTTATAGACCAGCATCAGAACTTTATAGACCAGCATCAGAACTTTATAGAGCAGCATCAGAACTTTATGGACCAGCATCAGAACTTTATGGACCAGCATCAGAACTTTATGGAGCAGCATCAGAACTTTATGGACCAGCATCAGAACTTTATAGAGCAGCATCAGAACTTTATGGACCAGCATCAGAACTTTATAGAGCAGCATCAGAACTTTATGGACCAGCATCAGAACTTTATAGACCAGCATCAGAATTTTATAGACCAGCATCAGAACTTTATGGACCAGAATCAGAACTTTATGGAGCAGCATCAGAACTTTATAGAGCAGCATCAGAACTTTATGGAGCAGCATCAGAACTTTATAGACCCGCATCAGAACTTTATGGACCAGCATCAGAACTTTATGGACCAGCATCAGAACTTTATAGACCAGCATCAGAACTTTATGGACCAGCATCAGAACTGTATAGACCAGCATCAGAACTGTATGGACCAGCATCAGAACTTTATGGACCAGCATCAGAACTTTATGGACCAGAATCAGAACTTTATGGACCAGCATCAGAACTTTATGGACCAGCATCAGAACTTTATGGACCAGAATCAGAACTTTATGGAGCAGCATCAGAACTTTATAGAGCAGCATCAGAACTGTATGGACCAGCATCAGAACTTTATAGACCAGCATCAGAACTTTATGGAGCAGCATCAGAACTTTATAGACCAGCATCAGAACTTTATGGAGCAGCATCAGAACTTTATAGACCAGCATCAGAACTTTATAGACCAGCATCAGAACTTTATAGAGCAGCATCAGAACTTTATGGACCAGCATCAGAACTTTATAGAGCAGCATCAGAACTTTATGGACCAGCATCAGAACTTTATAGACCAGCATCAGAACTTTATGGACCAGCATCAGAACTTTATGGACCAGAATCAGAACTTTATAGAGCAGCATCAGAACTTTATAGAGCAGCATCAGAACTTTATAGACCAGCATCAGAACTTTATGGACCAGCATCAGAACTTTATGGACCAGAATCAGAACTTTATAGACCAGCATCAGAACTTTATAGAGCAGCATCAGAACTTTATAGAGCAGCATCAGAACTTTATGGACCAGCATCAGAACTTTATAGAGCAGCATCAGAACTTTATAGACCAGCATCAGAACTTTATGGACCAGAATCAGAACTTTATAGAGCAGCATCAGAACTTTATGGAGCAGCATCAGAACTTTATAGAGCAGCATCAGAACTTTATAGACCAGCATCAGAACTTTATGGACCAGAATCAGAACTTTATAGAGCAGCATCAGAGCTTTATAGAGCAGCATCAGAACTTTATAGAGCAGCATCAGAACTTTATGGACCAGCATCAGAACTTTATGGACCAGAATCAGAACTTTATAGAGCAGCATCAGAACTTTATGGAGCAGCATCAGAACTTTATAGACCAGCATCAGAACTTTATGGACCAGCATCAGAACTTTATAGACCAGCATCAGAACTTTATAGACCAGCATCAGAACTTTATGGACCAGCATCAGAACTGTATAGACCAGCATCAGAACTGTATGGACCAGCATCAGAACTTTATGGACCAGCATCAGAACTTTATGGACCAGAATCAGAACTTTATAGAGCAGCATCAGAACTTTATGGACCAGCATCAGAACTTTATGGACCAGAATCAGAACTTTATGGAGCAGCATCAGAACTTTATAGAGCAGCATCAGAACTGTATGGACCAGCATCAGAACTTTATAGACCAGCATCAGAACTTTATGGAGCAGCATCAGAACTTTATAGACCAGCATCAGAACTTTATGGAGCAGCATCAGAACTTTATAGACCAGCATCAGAACTTTATAGAGCAGCATCAGAACTTTATGGACCAGCATCAGAACTTTATGGACCAGCATCAGAACTTTATAGACCAGCATCAGAACTTTATAGACCAGCATCAGAACTTTATGGACCAGCATCAGAACTGTATAGACCAGCATCAGAACTTTATAGACCAGCATCAGAACTTTATAGACCAGCATCAGAACTTTATGGACCAGCATCAGAACTGTATGGACCAGCATCAGAACTTTATGGACCAGAATCAGAACTTTATAGAGCAGCATCAGAACTTTATGGACCAGCATCAGAACTTTATGGACCAGCATCAGAACTTTATAGAGCAGCATCAGAACTTTATGGACCAGCATCAGAACTTTATGGAGCAGCATCAGAACTTTATAGAGCAGCATCAGAACTTTATGGACCAGCATCAGAACTTTATAGAGCAGCATCAGAACTGTATGGACCAGCATCAGAACTTTATAGAGCAGCATCAGAACTTTATGGACCAGCATCAGAACTTTATAGAGCAGCATCAGAACTTTATGGACCAGCATCAGAACTTTATGGAGCTGCATCAGAACTTTATGGACCAGCATCAGAACTTTATAGAGCAGCATCAGAACTTTATGGACCAGCATCAGAACTTTATGGACCAGCATCAGAACTTTATAGAGCAGCATCAGAACTTTATGGACCAGCATCAGAACTTTATAGAGCAGCATCAGAACTTTATGGACCAGCATCAGAACTTTATAGACCAGCATCAGAACTTTATAGACCAGCATCAGAACTTTATAGAGCAGCATCAGAACTTTATAGAGCAGCATCAGAACTTTATGGACCATTATCAGAACTTTATGGAGCAGCATCAGAACTTTATGGACCAGCATCAGAACTTTATAGAGCAGCATCAGAACTTTATGGACCAGCATCAGAACTTTATAGAGCAGCATCAGAACTTTATAGAGCAGCATCAGAACTTTATGGACCAGCATCAGAACTTTATAGACCAGCATCAGAACTTTATAGACCAGCATCAGAACTTTATGGACCAGAATCAGAACTTTATGGAGCAGCATCAGAACTTTATAGAGCAGCATCAGAACTTTATGGAGCAGCATCAGAACTTTATAGACCAGCATCAGAACTTTATAGAGCAGCATCAGAACTGTATGGACCAGCATCAGAACTTTATAGAGCAGCATCAGAACTTTATGGACCAGCATCAGAACTTTATAGAGCAGCATCAGAACTTTATGGACCAGCATCAGAACTTTATAGAGCAGCATCAGAACTTTATGGACCAGCATCAGAACTTTATGGAGCTGCATCAGAACTTTATGGACCAGCATCAGAACTTTATAGAGCAGCATCAGAACTTTATGGACCAGCATCAGAACTTTATGGACCAGCATCAGAACTTTATAGAGCAGCATCAGAACTTTATGGACCAGCATCAGAACTTTATAGAGCAGCATCAGAACTTTATGGACCAGCATCAGAACTTTATAGACCAGCATCAGAACTTTATAGACCAGCATCAGAACTTTATAGAGCAGCATCAGAACTTTATAGAGCAGCATCAGAACTTTATGGACCAGCATCAGAACTTTATGGAGCAGCATCAGAACTTTATGGACCAGCATCAGAACTTTATAGAGCAGCATCAGAACTTTATGGACCAGCATCAGAACTTTATAGAGCAGCATCAGAACTTTATAGAGCAGCATCAGAACTTTATGGACCAGCATCAGAACTTTATAGACCAGCATCAGAACTTTATAGACCAGCATCAGAACTTTATGGACCAGAATCAGAACTTTATGGAGCAGCATCAGAACTTTATAGAGCAGCATCAGAACTTTATGGAGCAGCATCAGAACTTTATAGACCAGCATCAGAACTTTATGGACCAGCATCAGAACTTTATAGACCAGCATCAGAACTTTATAGACCAGCATCAGAACTTTATGGACCAGCATCAGAACTGTATAGACCAGCATCAGAACTGTATGGACCAGCATCAGAACTTTATGGACCAGCATCAGAACTTTATGGACCAGAATCAGAACTTTATAGAGCAGCATCAGAACTTTATAGACCAGCATCAGAACTTTATGGACCAGCATCAGAACTTTATGGACCAGAATCAGAACTTTATGGAGCAGCATCAGAACTTTATAGAGCAGCATCAGAACTGTATGGACCAGCATCAGAACTTTATAGACCAGCATCAGAACTTTATGGAGCAGCATCAGAACTTTATAGACCAGCATCAGAACTTTATGGAGCAGCATCAGAACTTTATAGAGCAGCATCAGAACTTTATGGACCAGCATCAGAACTTTATAGAGCAGCATCAGAACTTTATGGACCAGCATCAGAACTTTATAGAGCAGCATCAGAACTTTATGGACCAGCATCAGAACTTTATAGAGCAGCATCAGAACTTTATAGACCAGCATCAGAACTTTATAGAGCAGCATCAGAACTTTATGGACCAGCATCAGAACTTTATGGACCAGAATCAGAACTTTATAGAGCAGCATCAGAACTTTATGGAGCAGCATCAGAACTTTATGGACCAGCATCAGAACTTTATGGACCAGCATCAGAACTTTATAGAGCAGCATCAGAACTTTATGGACCAGCATCAGAACTTTATAGAGCAGCATCAGAACTTTATGGACCAGCATCAGAACTTTATAGAGCAGCATCAGAACTTTATGGACCAGCATCAGAACTTTATAGAGCAGCATCAGAACTGTATGGACCAGCATCAGAACTTTATAGACCAGCATCAGAACTTTATGGAGCAGCATCAGAACTTTATAGACCAGCATCAGAACTTTATGGAGCAGCATCAGAACTTTATAGAGCAGCATCAGAACTTTATGGACCAGCATCAGAACTTTATAGAGCAGCATCAGAACTTTATGGACCAGCATCAGAACTTTATAGAGCAGCATCAGAACTTTATGGACCAGCATCAGAACTTTATAGACCAGCATCAGAACTTTATAGAGCAGCATCAGAACTTTATGGACCAGCATCAGAACTTTATGGACCAGAATCAGAACTTTATAGAGCAGCATCAGAACTTTATGGAGCAGCATCAGAACTTTATGGACCAGCATCAGAACTTTATGGACCAGCATCAGAACTTTATAGAGCAGCATCAGAACTTTATGGACCAGCATCAGAACTTTATAGAGCAGCATCAGAACTTTATGGACCAGCATCAGAACTTTATAGAGCAGCATCAGAACTTTATGGACCAGCATCAGAACTTTATGGAGCTGCATCAGAACTTTATGGACCAGCATCAGAACTTTATAGAGCAGCATCAGAACTTTATGGACCAGCATCAGAACTTTATGGACCAGCATCAGAACTTTATAGAGCAGCATCAGAACTTTATGGACCAGCATCAGAACTTTATAGACCAGCATCAGAACTTTATAGAGCAGCATCAGAACTTTATAGAGCAGCATCAGAACTTTATGGACCAGCATCAGAACTTTATGGAGCAGCATCAGAACTTTATGGACCAGCATCAGAACTTTATAGAGCAGCATCAGAACTTTATGGACCAGCATCAGAACTTTATAGAGCAGCATCAGAACTTTATAGAGCAGCATCAGAACTTTATGGACCAGCATCAGAACTTTATAGACCAGCATCAGAACTTTATAGACCAGCATCAGAACTTTATGGACCAGAATCAGAACTTTATGGAGCAGCATCAGAACTTTATAGAGCAGCATCAGAACTTTATGGAGCAGCATCAGAACTTTATAGACCAGCATCAGAACTTTATAGAGCAGCATCAGAACTGTATGGACCAGCATCAGAACTTTATAGAGCAGCATCAGAACTTTATGGACCAGCATCAGAACTTTATAGACCAGCATCAGAACTTTATAGACCAGCATCAGAACTTTATGGACCAGCATCAGAACTGTATAGACCAGCATCAGAACTGTATGGACCAGCATCAGAACTTTATGGACCAGCATCAGAACTTTATGGACCAGAATCAGAACTTTATAGAGCAGCATCAGAACTTTATAGACCAGCATCAGAACTTTATGGACCAGCATCAGAACTTTATGGACCAGAATCAGAACTTTATGGAGCAGCATCAGAACTTTATAGAGCAGCATCAGAACTGTATGGACCAGCATCAGAACTTTATAGACCAGCATCAGAACTTTATGGAGCAGCATCAGAACTTTATAGACCAGCATCAGAACTTTATGGAGCAGCATCAGAACTTTATAGAGCAGCATCAGAACTTTATGGACCAGCATCAGAACTTTATAGAGCAGCATCAGAACTTTATGGACCAGCATCAGAACTTTATGGACCAGAATCAGAACTTTATAGAGCAGCATCAGAACTTTATAGAGCAGCATCAGAACTTTATAGAGCAGCATCAGAACTTTATGGACCAGCATCAGAACTTTATAGAGCAGCATCAGAACTTTATAGACCAGCATCAGAACTTTATAGAGCAGCATCAGAACTTTATGGACCAGCATCAGAACTTTATGGACCAGAATCAGAACTTTATAGAGCAGCATCAGAACTTTATGGAGCAGCATCAGAACTTTATGGACCAGCATCAGAACTTTATGGACCAGCATCAGAACTTTATAGAGCAGCATCAGAACTTTATGGACCAGCATCAGAACTTTATAGAGCAGCATCAGAACTTTATGGACCAGCATCAGAACTTTATAGAGCAGCATCAGAACTTTATGGACCAGCATCAGAACTTTATGGAGCTGCATCAGAACTTTATGGACCAGCATCAGAACTTTATAGAGCAGCATCAGAACTTTATGGACCAGCATCAGAACTTTATGGACCAGCATCAGAACTTTATAGAGCAGCATCAGAACTTTATGGACCAGCATCAGAACTTTATAGAGCAGCATCAGAACTTTATGGACCAGCATCAGAACTTTATAGACCAGCATCAGAACTTTATAGACCAGCATCAGAACTTTATAGAGCAGCATCAGAACTTTATGGAGCAGCATCAGAACTTTATGGACCAGCATCAGAACTTTATAGAGCAGCATCAGAACTTTATGGACCAGCATCAGAACTTTATAGAGCAGCATCAGAACTTTATAGAGCAGCATCAGAACTTTATGGACCAGCATCAGAACTTTATAGACCAGCATCAGAACTTTATAGACCAGCATCAGAACTTTATGGACCAGAATCAGAACTTTATGGAGCAGCATCAGAACTTTATAGACCAGCATCAGAACTTTATAGAGCAGCATCAGAACTGTATGGACCAGCATCAGAACTTTATAGAGCAGCATCAGAACTTTATGGACCAGCATCAGAACTTTATAGAGCAGCATCAGAACTTTATGGACCAGCATCAGAACTTTATAGAGCAGCATCAGAACTTTATGGACCAGCATCAGAACTTTATGGAGCTGCATCAGAACTTTATGGACCAGCATCAGAACTTTATAGAGCAGCATCAGAACTTTATGGACCAGCATCAGAACTTTATGGACCAGCATCACAACTTTATAGAGCAGCATCAGAACTTTATGGACCAGCATCAGAACTTTATAGAGCAGCATCAGAACTTTATGGACCAGCATCAGAACTTTATAGACCAGCATCAGAACTTTATAGACCAGCATCAGAACTTTATAGAGCAGCATCAGAACTTTATAGAGCAGCATCAGAACTTTATGGAGCAGCATCAGAACTTTATGGACCAGCATCAGAACTTTATAGAGCAGCATCAGAACTTTATGGACCAGCATCAGAACTTTATAGAGCAGCATCAGAACTTTATAGAGCAGCATCAGAACTTTATGGACCAGCATCAGAACTTTATAGACCAGCATCAGAACTTTATAGACCAGCATCAGAACTTTATGGACCAGAATCAGAACTTTATGGAGCAGCATCAGAACTTTATAGAGCAGCATCAGAACTTTATGGAGCAGCATCAGAACTTTATAGACCAGCATCAGAACTTTATAGAGCAGCATCAGAACTGTATGGACCAGCATCAGAACTTTATAGAGCAGCATCAGAACTTTATGGACCAGCATCAGAACTTTATAGACCAGCATCAGAACTTTATAGACCAGCATCAGAACTTTATGGACCAGCATCAGAACTGTATAGACCAGCATCAGAACTGTATGGACCAGCATCAGAACTTTATGGACCAGCATCAGAACTTTATGGACCAGAATCAGAACTTTATAGAGCAGCATCAGAACTTTATAGACCAGCATCAGAACTTTATGGACCAGCATCAGAACTTTATGGACCAGAATCAGAACTTTATGGAGCAGCATCAGAACTTTATAGAGCAGCATCAGAACTGTATGGACCAGCATCAGAACTTTATAGACCAGCATCAGAACTTTATGGAGCAGCATCAGAACTTTATAGACCAGCATCAGAACTTTATGGAGCAGCATCAGAACTTTATAGAGCAGCATCAGAACTTTATGGACCAGCATCAGAACTTTATAGAGCAGCATCAGAACTTTATGGACCAGCATCAGAACTTTATGGACCAGAATCAGAACTTTATAGAGCAGCATCAGAACTTTATAGAGCAGCATCAGAACTTTATAGACCAGCATCAGAACTTTATGGACCAGCATCAGAACTTTATGGACCAGAATCAGAACTTTATAGAGCAGCATCAGAACTTTATAGAGCAGCATCAGAACTTTATGGACCAGCATCAGAACTTTATAGAGCAGCATCAGAACTTTATAGACCAGCATCAGAACTTTATAGAGCAGCATCAGAACTTTATGGACCAGCATCAGAACTTTATGGACCAGAATCAGAACTTTATAGAGCAGCATCAGAACTTTATGGAGCAGCATCAGAACTTTATGGACCAGCATCAGAACTTTATGGACCAGCATCAGAACTTTATAGAGCAGCATCAGAACTTTATGGACCAGCATCAGAACTTTATAGAGCAGCATCAGAACTTTATGGACCAGCATCAGAACTTTATAGAGCAGCATCAGAACTTTATGGACCAGCATCAGAACTTTATGGAGCTGCATCAGAACTTTATGGACCAGCATCAGAACTTTATAGAGCAGCATCAGAACTTTATGGACCAGCATCAGAACTTTATGGACCAGCATCAGAACTTTATAGAGCAGCATCAGAACTTTATGGACCAGCATCAGAACTTTATAGAGCAGCATCAGAACTTTATGGACCAGCATCAGAACTTTATAGACCAGCATCAGAACTTTATAGAGCAGCATCAGAACTTTATAGAGCAGCATCAGAACTTTATGGAGCAGCATCAGAACTTTATGGACCAGCATCAGAACTTTATAGAGCAGCATCAGAACTTTATGGACCAGCATCAGAACTTTATAGAGCAGCATCAGAACTTTATGGACCAGCATCAGAACTTTATAGACCAGCATCAGAACTTTATAGACCAGCATCAGAACTTTATGGACCAGAATCAGAACTTTATGGAGCAGCATCAGAACTTTATAGAGCAGCATCAGAACTTTATGGAGCAGCATCAGAACTTTATAGACCAGCATCAGAACTTTATAGAGCAGCATCAGAACTGTATGGACCAGCATCAGAACTTTATAGAGCAGCATCAGAACTTTATGGACCAGCATCAGAACTTTATAGAGCAGCATCAGAACTTTATGGACCAGCATCAGAACTTTATAGAGCAGCATCAGAACTTTATGGACCAGCATCAGAACTTTATGGAGCTGCATCAGAACTTTATGGACCAGCATCAGAACTTTATAGAGCAGCATCAGAACTTTATGGACCAGCATCAGAACTTTATGGACCAGCATCACAACTTTATAGAGCAGCATCAGAACTTTATGGACCAGCATCAGAACTTTATAGAGCAGCATCAGAACTTTATGGACCAGCATCAGAACTTTATAGACCAGCATCAGAACTTTATAGACCAGCATCAGAACTTTATAGAGCAGCATCAGAACTTTATGGAGCAGCATCAGAACTTTATGGACCAGCATCAGAACTTTATAGAGCAGCATCAGAACTTTATGGACCAGCATCAGAACTTTATAGAGCAGCATCAGAACTTTATAGAGCAGCATCAGAACTTTATGGACCAGCATCAGAACTTTATAGACCAGCATCAGAACTTTATGGAGCAGCATCAGAACTTTATAGAGCAGCATCAGAACTTTATGGAGCAGCATCAGAACTTTATAGACCAGCATCAGAACTTTATGGACCAGCATCAGAACTTTATAGACCAGCATCAGAACTTTATAGACCAGCATCAGAACTTTATGGACCAGCATCAGAACTGTATAGACCAGCATCAGAACTGTATGGACCAGCATCAGAACTTTATGGACCAGCATCAGAACTTTATGGACCAGAATCAGAACTTTATAGAGCAGCATCAGAACTTTATGGACCAGCATCAGAACTTTATGGACCAGCATCAGAACTTTATGGACCAGAATCAGAACTTTATGGAGCAGCATCAGAACTTTATAGAGCAGCATCAGAACTGTATGGACCAGCATCAGAACTTTATAGACCAGCATCAGAACTTTATGGAGCAGCATCAGAACTTTATAGACCAGCATCAGAACTTTATGGAGCAGCATCAGAACTTTATAGAGCAGCATCAGAACTTTATGGACCAGCATCAGAACTTTATAGAGCAGCATCAGAACTTTATGGACCAGCATCAGAACTTTATGGACCAGAATCAGAACTTTATAGAGCAGCATCAGAACTTTATAGAGCAGCATCAGAACTTTATAGACCAGCATCAGAACTTTATGGACCAGCATCAGAACTTTATGGACCAGAATCAGAACTTTATAGAGCAGCATCAGAACTTTATAGAGCAGCATCAGAACTTTATGGACCAGCATCAGAACTTTATAGAGCAGCATCAGAACTTTATAGACCAGCATCAGAACTTTATAGAGCAGCATCAGAACTTTATGGACCAGCATCAGAACTTTATGGACCAGAATCAGAACTTTATAGAGCAGCATCAGAACTTTATGGAGCAGCATCAGAACTTTATGGACCAGCATCAGAACTTTATGGACCAGCATCAGAACTTTATAGACCAGCATCAGAACTTTATAGACCAGCATCAGAACTTTATGGACCAGCATCAGAACTGTATAGACCAGCATCAGAACTGTATGGACCAGCATCAGAACTTTATGGAGCAGCATCAGAACTTTATGGACCAGCATCAGAACTTTATGGAGCAGCATCAGAACTTTATAGACCAGCATCAGAACTTTATAGAGCAGCATCAGAACTTTATGGACCAGCATCAGAACTTTATAGAGCAGCATCAGAACTTTATAGACCAGCATCAGAACTTTATAGAGCAGCATCAGAACTTTATGGACCAGCATCAGAACTTTATAGAGCAGCATCAGAACTTTATGGACCAGCATCAGAACTTTATAGAGCAGCATCAGAACTGTATGGACCAGCATCAGAACTTTATAGAGCAGCATCAGAACTTTATGGACCAGCATCAGAACTTTATAGAGCAGCATCAGAACTTTATGGACCAGCATCAGAACTTTATAGAGCAGCATCAGAACTTTATGGACCAGCATCAGAACTTTATGGAGCTGCATCAGAACTTTATGGACCAGCATCAGAACTTTATAGAGCAGCATCAGAACTTTATGGACCAGCATCAGAACTTTATGGACCAGCATCAGAACTTTATAGAGCAGCATCAGAACTTTATGGACCAGCATCAGAACTTTATGGACCAGCATCAGAACTTTATGGAGCAGCATCAGAACTTTATGGACCAGCATCAGAACTTTATAGAGCAGCATCAGAACTTTATGGACCAGCATCAGAACTTTATAGAGCAGCATCAGAACTTTATAGAGCAGCATCAGAACTTTATGGACCAGCATCAGAACTTTATAGACCAGCATCAGAACTTTATGGACCAGAATCAGAACTTTATAGACCAGCATCAGAACTTTATGGACCAGCATCAGAACTTTATAGACCAGCATCAGAACTGTATGGACCAGCATCAGAACTTTATGGACCAGCATCAGAACTTTATGGACCAGAATCAGAACTTTATAGAGCAGCATCAGAACTTTATGGACCAGCATCAGAACTTTATAGACCAGCATCAGAACTTTATGGAGCAGCATCAGAACTTTATAGACCAGCATCAGAACTTTATGGAGCAGCATCAGAACTTTATAGACCAGCATCAGAACTTTATAGAGCAGCATCAGAACTTTATGGACCAGCATCAGAACTTTATAGAGCAGCATCAGAACTTTATAGAGCAGCATCAGAACTTTATGGACCAGCATCAGAACTTTATAGACCAGCATCAGAACTTTATGGACCAGAATCAGAACTTTATAGACCAGCATCAGAACTTTATGGACCAGCATCAGAACTTTATAGACCAGCATCAGAACTGTATGGACCAGCATCAGAACTTTATGGACCAGCATCAGAACTTTATGGACCAGAATCAGAACTTTATAGAGCAGCATCAGAACTTTATGGACCAGCATCAGAACTTTATAGACCAGCATCAGAACTTTATGGAGCAGCATCAGAACTTTATAGACCAGCATCAGAACTTTATGGAGCAGCATCAGAACTTTATAGACCAGCATCAGAACTTTATAGAGCAGCATCAGAACTTTATGGACCAGCATCAGAACTTTATAGAGCAGCATCAGAACTTTATGGACCAGCATCAGAACTTTATAGAGCAGCATCAGAACTTTATGGACCAGCATCAGAACTTTATGGACCAGAATCAGAACTTTATAGAGCAGCATCAGAACTTTATAGACCAGCATCAGAACTTTATGGACCAGCATCAGAACTTTATGGACCAGAATCAGAACTTTATAGAGCAGCATCAGAACTTTATAGACCAGCATCAGAACTTTATAGAGCAGCATCAGAACTTTATAGACCAGCATCAGAACTTTATAGAGCAGCATCAGAACTTTATGGACCAGCATCAGAACTTTATAGAGCAGCATCAGAACTTTATAGAGCAGCATCAGAACTTTATGGACCAGCATCAGAACTTTATGGAGCAGCATCAGAACTTTATGGACCAGCATCAGAACTTTATAGAGCAGCATCAGAACTGTATGGACCAGCATCAGAACTTTATAGAGCAGAATCAGAACTTTATGGACCAGCATCAGAACTTTATAGAGCAGCATCAGAACTTTATGGACCAGCATCAGAACTTTATAGAGCAGCATCAGAACTTTATGGACCAGCATCAGAACTTTATGGAGCTGCATCAGAACTTTATGGACCAGCATCAGAACTTTATAGAGCAGCATCAGAACTTTATGGACCAGCATCAGAACTTTATGGACCAGCATCAGAACTTTATGGACCAGCATCAGAACTTTATAGAGCAGCATCAGAACTTTATGGACCAGCATCAGAACTTTATAGAGCAGCATCAGAACTTTATGGACCAGCATCAGAACTTTATAGACCAGCATCAGAACTTTATAGACCAGCATCAGAACTTTATAGACCAGCATCAGAACTTTATGGACCAGCATCAGAACTTTATGGACCAGCATCAGAACTTTATGGAGCAGCATCAGAACTTTATGGACCAGCATCAGAACTTTATAGAGCAGCATCAGAACTTTATGGACCAGCATCAGAACTTTATAGAGCAGCATCAGAACTTTATAGAGCAGCATCAGAACTTTATGGACCAGCATCAGAACTTTATAGACCAGCATCAGAATTTTATAGACCAGCATCAGAACTTTATGGACCAGAATCAGAACTTTATGGAGCAGCATCAGAACTTTATAGAGCAGCATCAGAACTTTATGGAGCAGCATCAGAACTTTATAGACCCGCATCAGAACTTTATGGACCAGCATCAGAACTTTATGGACCAGCATCAGAACTTTATAGACCAGCATCAGAACTTTATGGACCAGCATCAGAACTGTATAGACCAGCATCAGAACTGTATGGACCAGCATCAGAACTTTATGGACCAGCATCAGAACTTTATGGACCAGAATCAGAACTTTATGGACCAGCATCAGAACTTTATGGACCAGCATCAGAACTTTATGGACCAGAATCAGAACTTTATGGAGCAGCATCAGAACTTTATAGAGCAGCATCAGAACTGTATGGACCAGCATCAGAACTTTATAGACCAGCATCAGAACTTTATGGAGCAGCATCAGAACTTTATAGACCAGCATCAGAACTTTATGGAGCAGCATCAGAACTTTATAGACCAGCATCAGAACTTTATAGACCAGCATCAGAACTTTATAGAGCAGCATCAGAACTTTATGGACCAGCATCAGAACTTTATAGAGCAGCATCAGAACTTTATGGACCAGCATCAGAACTTTATAGACCAGCATCAGAACTTTATGGACCAGCATCAGAACTTTATGGACCAGAATCAGAACTTTATAGAGCAGCATCAGAACTTTATAGAGCAGCATCAGAACTTTATAGACCAGCATCAGAACTTTATGGACCAGCATCAGAACTTTATGGACCAGAATCAGAACTTTATAGACCAGCATCAGAACTTTATAGAGCAGCATCAGAACTTTATAGAGCAGCATCAGAACTTTATGGACCAGCATCAGAACTTTATAGAGCAGCATCAGAACTTTATAGACCAGCATCAGAACTTTATGGACCAGAATCAGAACTTTATAGAGCAGCATCAGAACTTTATGGAGCAGCATCAGAACTTTATAGAGCAGCATCAGAACTTTATAGACCAGCATCAGAACTTTATGGACCAGAATCAGAACTTTATAGAGCAGCATCAGAGCTTTATAGAGCAGCATCAGAACTTTATAGAGCAGCATCAGAACTTTATGGACCAGCATCAGAACTTTATGGACCAGAATCAGAACTTTATAGAGCAGCATCAGAACTTTATGGAGCAGCATCAGAACTTTATAGACCAGCATCAGAACTTTATGGACCAGCATCAGAACTTTATGGACCAGCATCAGAACTTTATAGACCAGCATCAGAACTTTATGGACCAGCATCAGAACTGTATAGACCAGCATCAGAACTGTATGGACCAGCATCAGAACTTTATGGACCAGCATCAGAACTTTATGGACCAGAATCAGAACTTTATAGAGCAGCATCAGAACTTTATGGACCAGCATCAGAACTTTATGGACCAGCATCAGAACTTTATGGACCAGAATCAGAACTTTATGGAGCAGCATCAGAACTTTATAGAGCAGCATCAGAACTGTATGGACCAGCATCAGAACTTTATAGACCAGCATCAGAACTTTATGGAGCAGCATCAGAACTTTATAGACCAGCATCAGAACTTTATGGAGCAGCATCAGAACTTTATAGACCAGCATCAGAACTTTATAGAGCAGCATCAGAACTTTATGGACCAGCATCAGAACTTTATAGAGCAGCATCAGAACTTTATGGACCAGCATCAGAACTTTATAGAGCAGCATCAGAACTTTATGGACCAGCATCAGAACTTTATGGACCAGAATCAGAACTTTATAGAGCAGCATCAGAACTTTATAGAGCAGCATCAGAACTTTATAGACCAGCATCAGAACTTTATGGACCAGCATCAGAACTTTATGGACCAGAATCAGAACTTTATAGAGCAGCATCAGAACTTTATAGAGCAGCATCAGAACTTTATGGACCAATATCAGAACTTTATAGACCAGCATCAGAACTTTATAGAGCAGCATCAGAACTTTATGGACCAGCATCAGAACTTTATAGAGCAGCATCAGAACTTTATGGACCAGCATCAGAACTTTATAGAGCAGCATCAGAACTTTATAGAGCAGCATCAGAACTTTATGGACCAGCATCAGAACTTTATAGAGCAGCATCAGAACTTTATAGACCAGCATCAGAGCTTTATGGACCAGCATCAGAACTTTATGGAGCAGCATCAGAACTTTATAGAGCAGCATCAGAACTTTATAGACCAGCATCAGAACTTTATGGACCAGCATCAGAACTTTATGGACCAGAATCAGAACTTTATAGAGCAGCATCAGAACTTTATAGAGCAGCATCAGAACTTTATAGACCAGCATCAGAACTTTATGGACCAGCATCAGAACTTTATGGACCAGAATCAGAACTTTATAGAGCAGCATCAGAACTTTATAGAGCAGCATCAGAACTTTATGGACCAATATCAGAACTTTATAGACCAGCATCAGAACTTTATAGAGCAGCATCAGAACTTTATGGACCAGCATCAGAACTTTATAGAGCAGCATCAGAACTTTATGGACCAGCATCAGAACTTTATAGAGCAGCATCAGAACTTTATAGAGCAGCATCAGAACTTTATGGACCAGCATCAGAACTTTATAGAGCAGCATCAGAACTTTATAGACCAGCATCAGAGCTTTATGGACCAGCATCAGAACTTTATGGAGCAGCATCAGAGCTCTATGGACCAGAATCAGAACTTTATAGAGCAGCATCAGAACTTTATGGAGCAGCATCAGAGCTTTATAGAGCAGCATCAGAACTTTATGGACCAGCATCAGAACTTTATAGAGCAGCATCAGAACTTTATGGACCAGCATCAGAACTTTATAGAGCAGCATCAGAACTTTATAGACCAGCATCAGAGCTTTATGGAGCAGCATCAGAACTTTATGGACCAGCATCAGAACTTTATGGAGCAGCATCAGAACTTTATAGACCAGCATCAGAGCTTTATGGACCAGCATCAGAACTTTATAGAGCAGCATCAGAACTTTATGGACCAGCATCAGAACTCTAAAGTCTGTAAAACCCTTATTCTTAAAAAATAAAGCCTCAGAAGTTAGTGGTTCTGAATCTTTTTTTGAGTTTTTCTCGGTTCCGGTCACTGAGCTTCCGGACCTGCCGGACCTGTTGGGACAGGTTTGAACTTTCACCCGGAAGTAAAAAGCAGCAGCACAACTGGCTCCGTTAGCGGTGCCGGACTCTCCGTCGGACGGCTTCAGTAGCAGAACCCGCGGCAGAACCGGAGAGATGCAGACCCACACCACCTCACCGGTAAACACACCGACCGAACCGAGCCGAACCGAGCCGAGCCGAGCCGCTCCCCCCGGGACACGGCCAGAGCCGAGCGGCGCGAAGCTAACCCAGTTAGCCTCTGCTGCCGAACTCCATTCAGAAAAAGCCTCATTTTACAGGAATGATCGTGTCTGTGGTCCGGAGACACTCAGCCGAACCGGAGCCGAACCGGAGCAGCCCGTTAGAGGCTCGGTTAGAGGTTCGGTTAGAGGCTCGGTTAGGTTGGGGCAGAACTTTAGTAGAACTGGTTCAGACTGAGCCGGACCACAGAACCCGAACCCGCTCCTGTCCTGTGTGGAGAGGCTGAGTCCACACACTAAAACCACCGGATTATGAATGGAGTCTGGTTCAGTTCTGATCATTCTCAGGATTATTGATGACTAGTAATGTGTTACTCCCGGTTCGGTCTCAGTGGGTCACATGCTGAGAGTAATCAGATTACAGCTACAGTTGGGTTCTGCTTAGGGTTGCCAACTCCCTGAAAATAAATAAGGGACCCCTCATTAGGAGGGCCGACACATTGCCTTCACCTTTCCTGGCCTGGTGAATTTTTTTAGCCCCTTTTTTTGTGAGTGAAATGATTTTTCAAGTCAAGTCTTTTATTTTCAGATACACAGAGTCGGACTGAAATTCTTAGGACAGGACACCGTACAGCAGCTACCATAACAAGACATAACATGCCGTAACATGTCATGTCATAAGTACTCTACCAAAAGTATTTACAAGACAGTAACAACAGATAGACAGGCAATGTGGATACTACAATATACATTATACATTATAACGCTAATTACAAGAGCTGTACTGAACACATAATACACACAATAGCCTATGCTAATCTGAGACCTAACTATAACATAAGGAAAAATAAAAAAAATACAATATTGCAGGTTGCAGTGCAAACAGCAGTGGATGCATAAAGTGTATGCATGTGTAAAGTGTGTAAAGTATAAAGTGTGTAAAGTAGAAGCGTAAGTGATGAGTGTGTAAGTGATGAGAGTGCATTCTAGTCCATTTAGGAGCCTGATGGCCTTAGGATAGAAACTGTTCTCCATTCTGCGGGTGCGAGACCGGATGGTACTCGGGTGTGAATATGCTGTCAGCTCATTGGTCACAGAGCAGGACCGTACATTTTCATATAAAGCCCTGTTATTCATTTCCATTGCCATGATACTGACTGTTTTTAGACTCTCACAGTAATACGGGACGATTCCATTTTTCAAGGGACGGTTGGCAACCCTAGTTCTGCTCCTTATTTAAGGGTAATTCTCCTTGGATATGTGGCGGTGAATGAATGGGATCAGAGGCACAAAGCGTGTCATACCCCGGTATGATAGGTGGCGCTGTACCCATTCCAGCTGTTTTTAATAGAGCCACTTCCTGTTGACCTCTTCACCACCAACAACAACAACAAACTCAGGCATTGGAGAAAGATGGAGAACGCAGAGCCAGATGAAGCTACGTCCCTCTACATTTGGTCTGTGATGAGCTGCTTGTTGCACAAACTCGATGCCCAACGGAGCATTCTCCATCGCGTTGTTTGTTTCTTTCTGACGGCGACAACAACAGGAATATCGTCTACTTTGACTTCCGGGTCACGACCCCGGGAAAACATCTGGAGCATGCGCAGAACGCAAAGTCTGATTCACCACGAGCTTCAGCGTCTACAAGCAGGTTTAGAGTGACTTTCAACCCAGTTATCTCGGGGTCTGAATCCCATCCGATCCAATTCTTAGTCAGATTAAGGTGTCTACATGCACTTAATAACTCAGTCTGATTGTAATTTAGCCAATAATCTGATCAACATCCCGGGAAAACATCTGGAGCATGTGGAGGGTTGGGGAGGTTACCTCGAGGGTTGGGGAGGTTACCTCGAGGGTTGGGGAGGTTACCCTGACTCGGTGGGGGGGTTGGGGAGGTTACCTCGAGGGTTGGGGAGGTTACCCCGAGGGTTGGGGAGGTTACCTCGAGGGTTGGGGAGGTAACCCCGAGGGTTGGGGAGGTAACCCGGGGGGTTGGGGAGGTAACCCCGAGGGTTGGGGAGGTTACCTCGAGGGTTGGGGAGGTAACCCCGAGGGTTGGGGAGGTAACCCTGACTCGGTGGGGGGGTTGGGGAGGTAACCCCGAGGGTTGGGGAGGTTACCTCGAGGGTTGGGGAGGTTACCTCGAGGGTTGGGGAGGTAACCCCGAGGGTTGGGGAGGTTACCTCGAGGGTTGGGGAGGTAACCCCGAGGGTTGGGGAGGTAACCCTGACTCGGTGGGGGGGTTGGGGAGGTTACCCCGAGGGTTGGGGAGGTAACCTCGAGGGTTGGGGAGGTAACCTCGAGGGTTGGGGAGGTAACCCTGACTCGGTGGGGGGGTTGGGGAGGTTACCCCGAGGGTTGGGGAGGTAACCCTGACTCGGTGGGGGGGTTGGGGAGGTTACCCCGAGGGTTGGGGAGGTAACCTCGAGGGTTGGGGAGGTAACCCTGACTCAGTGGGGGGGTTGGGGAGGTTACCCCGAGGGTTGGGGAGGTAACCTCGAGGGTTGGGGAGGTAACCTCGAGGGTTGGGGGGAGGTAACCCTGACTCGGTGGGGGGGTTGGGGAGGTTACCTCGAGGGTTGGGGAGGTAACCTTGAGGGTTGGGGGGAGGTAACCCTGACTCGGTGGGGGGGTTGGGGAGGTAACCCCGAGGGTTGGGGAGGTAACCCTGACTCGGTGGGGGGGTTGGGGGGGTTACCCCGAGGGTTGGGGAGGTAACCTCGAGGGTTGGGGAGATAACCTCGAGGGTTGGGGAGGTAACCCTGACTCGGTGGGGGGGTTGGGGAGGTTACCTCGAGGGTTGGGGAGGTAACCTCGAGGGTTGGGGAGGTAACCCTGACTCGGTGGGGGGGTTGGGGGGAGGTTACCCCGAGGGTTGGGGAGGTAACCCTGGCATGTGTGTGGGGTTGGGGGGGTAACCCTGGCATGTGTGTGTGTGTCCCACCTGATGAGGAAACGTATCGTTTCAGGATGCAGCCGACAGCGTTCAGATCAAAGCTGAGCCGGACGATGACGTGGAGATCCGGTCCTACCCGGTTCTGAAGAAGTTGTCAGTCGAACTGACGGACTGCAGGGCGTGGCTGGAGGGGCGGGACTTCCTGTGTCTGGGTAAGTGTGTTCAGAACCTTCGGGGCCGGTCCAACAGTGTGTCGAACCCTGCCGCTCACAGTAAACGGTCCATCTTTGCCTCAGGTTCTGGCTGTTTCTGCTGAATCATCTGATAGTTTTACCTGTCCAGGTTTACGTGACCTCTGACCTCTGCTTCCCCGCAGACCTGCACCCTGAGCTCTGCGGCCTGCCACCGTCCACCAACAGCGGCAGGAAGATGGTCTACTGTCCAGAATGCGACCGGGGCTTCTACAAGAGGTCCCACCTGGAGGCGCACCTGCGGACCCACCGCGGACAGAGACCCAACGAGTGCTGGCGGTGCGGGAAGACCTACCCGACCCTGATGAGCCTCGTGGTCCACCAGCAGATCCACGACCGCAACGAGCCGTACCGCTGCTCCTACTGCGACCGAACCTTCGCTCTGAAGCGGGACTGGAAGACGCACCACCGCACGCACTCGGGCACCAAACCCTTCAAGTGCTGGTTCTGTGGGGACGGCTTCGGCGGGCAGGACCAGCTCAACCGGCACCTGGAGGCCCACAAGGGCGAGAAGTGCTACCGCTGCACGGTCTGCAACAAGATGTTCGTGTCCTACCAGGGCTTCAACTTCCACCGCAAGTCGCACAAGAACCCCAAGCTGCTGCCGTGCCCCAGGTGCACCAAGACCTTCAGCAACCCCCAGAGCCTGAAGCTGCACCAGGTGACCCACTCCAACAGGAAGCCGCACACCTGCCCCACCTGCGGAAAAGGGTTCAAGCTGCTGAGCGGCCTGCGCAGCCACCAGCGCACCCACGAGGATCTGAAGGCGTACGGCTGCGGCGAGTGCGGCAAGTGCTTCTCCAGCCTCCAGGGCCTGAAGCTGCACGACCGCACCCACACCGGCCTCAAGCCCTACAGGTGCTCCGAGTGCGGCAAGAGGTTCACGCAGTCGCCTCACCTCAAGGCGCACATGGTGACCCACACCGGGGAGCGGCCCTTCCTCTGCACCACCTGTGGGAAGAGGTTCACCCAGTCGTCCCACCTGAGGTCCCACATCACGCTGTTCCACGTGGGCGAGAAGCCGTTCAGCTGCGACGACTGCGGCAAGAGCTTCACCATCGCACACTACCTGAAGATGCACCGGCTCAGCCACACCAAGGAGAAGCACTACCGCTGCTCGTACTGCCAGAAGACCTTCTCCTACCACAACTCGTGGAGGGCGCACGAGAGGATCCACACCGGCGAGCGGCCCTTCAGCTGCCAGGACTGCGGCCAGAGCTTCATCACGTCCGGCTCGCTGCTGAGCCACCAGAGAGCCAAACACACCGGCGAGAAGAGCCACTACTGCATCACCTGCGGCGAGTTCTTCTTCACCAGCTCGCTGCTGCGCATCCACCAGCTGGACCACACGGGCGAGCGGCCGCACGCCTGCAGCTGCGGCAAGACCTTCAAGACCAAAGGAGTGCTGCGCCACCACCTCAAGAGGTTCACCGAGCACCTGCCTGCTCAGTGAGGGGGGGGGCAGGTGCGCATCCAGGTGCGCATCCAGGTGCGCATCCAGGTGCGCATCCAGGTGCGCATCCAGGTGCGCATCCAGGTGCGCAGCCAGGTGCGCAGCCAGGTGCGCAGCCAGGTGCGCATCCAGGTGCGCATCCAGGTGCCCAGCCAGGTGCCCAGCCATGTGCGCATCCAGGTGCGCATCCAGGTGCCCAGCCATGTGCGCATCCAGGTGCGCATCCAGGTGCGCAGCCAGGTGCGCATCCAGGTGCGCAGCCAGGTGCGCAGCCATGTGCGCAGCCAGGTGCGCAGCCATGTGCGCAGCCATGTGCGCAGCCAGGTGCGCAGCCAGGTGCGCAGCCATGTGCGCAGCCAGGTGCGCATCCATGTGCGCATCCAGGTGCGCGGCCAGGTGCGCGGCCAGGTGCGCGGCCAGGTGCGCGGCCAGGTGCGCAGCCAGGTGCGCGGCCAGGTGCGCAGCCAGGCTTTCCCTGCTGGAGTCAACCAGTCACAGATGGGCTTTCCAAACATATTTAGATTTTACTTTTGTGTCTAAAGGCTGATCTGGATGAATTGTGACATTATTTCAGATATGACCTGTTAGCACCAAGGAAAGTAGTTTTCTCACGGCGTCTGTTTCTGGTGTCGACTCTTCTCTGAGGCTGAGCGCGCTCGTGGTCGCCTGCTGGAAGACTTTAACCACGACCGCCCACAGACCGCCTCTGCTTCCTCAGAAGCTCCCACTTCAAAGTCCACCCAGTTCAGGGTGTTTCTCTGAACAGTTTCACGTGTTTGAAGTGGCGGCGGCTCAGACCGCACCTCCTGATGATGTCACCTGTTTCACACCTGCAACATCAGAGAACATCGAGCAGCTCCAGATCTGTATGAAAATCAGAGGAAACGGATGTTTAGAGATGGTTTTTAAAATGTCAAACCGATCAGTCTGAGCTTTATTTGGGACCCCAGCCCTGAATCAGAACCTGGACCTGAACCTGGATCAGAACCTGGATCAGAACCTGGATCAGAACCTGGATCAGAACCTGGACCTGAACCTGGATCAGAACCTGGATCAGAACCTGGATCAGAACCTGGACCTGAACCTGGATCAGAACCTGGATCAGAACCTGAATCAGAACCTGGACCTGAAACTGGATCAGAACCTGGACCTGAACCTGAATCAGAACCTGAATCAGAACCTGGACCTGAACCTGGACCTGAACCTGGATCAGAACCTGGACCTGAACCTGGATCAGAACCTGGATCAGAACCTGGACCTGAATCAGAACCTGAATCAGAACCTGGACCTGAACCTGAATCAGAACCTGGATCAGAACCTGGATCAGAACCTGGACCTGAACCTGGACCTGAACCTGGACCTGAACCTGAATCAGAACCTGAATCAGAACCTGGATCAGAACCTGGACCTGAATCAGAACCTGAATCAGAACCTGGACCTGAACCTGGATCAGAACCTGGACCTGAATCAGAACCTGAATCAGAACCTGGACCTGAACCTGAATCAGAACCTGAATCAGAACCTGGACCTGAACCTGAATCAGAACCTGGACCTGAACCTGGACCTGAACCTGAATCAGAACCTGGACCTGAACCTGGACCTGAACCTGGACCTGAACCTGAATCAGAACCTGGACCTGAACCTGAATCAGAACCTGGATCAGAACCTGGACCTGAACCTGGACCTGAACCTGGATCAGAACCTGGACCTGAACTGGAGTCTGAAAGATCTCACAGACTTGTTATTGCTGCTGTTTTACAATACAAACTGAATGCTGTGTTCACTTCTGGTTGTTTCTGACAGATTACCCCGGATCAGGTGGTCTTAAACTCTTTACTTCTGTGAATCATCAGGTTTGGTTTCTTCTGTCCCCTCAGGACACCTTCTGCTTCAGCATGTTTTAATGAAAGAATTAAAACATTTTACATTTAAAAAAAATCCTGTCAAACAGATGTTTATTTTCACAGCATGTTTGGTTCGTAACACTGACTCAGAATTTACACGAGGAAAATTTGAATTTCCCCCATTGGGGGATGAATAAAGTATTTTTCTATTTCTATTCTTTTTTATACTTTTTATTTAGTTCTTTTCAGTTTAAGGGGACACAGGTTGACAACAAACTGTCAAAAACATAAAACAAAACAACATACAGACAAGAACATGGGGGCTGCTCTGTCAGTCTTGTATTTAATGTCCAGTGTCTTTACTTGCTAACGTGTAGCGTCCTCAATTGTTTTGATGAAAGCAGTCCGTTTCTCCCTTTTCCTGGGAAAGATCTCTCTGGACCTGAGAGAGAAAGTTATCTTTCCATTGAACATATTTCCTTCACTCAGGTTTGGAGACTCCGTTTTATACCAGCACTTTGTTATAGCCATCATCTATTTCTATTCTAAAAGTAAATATGTCCAAACAGATGGCTAAAATCCAAATTAGAACATAAAATTAGAATATTAAATAAACGTGTTTTCCTACGCTGCTTTTATTGTGAAGGGGTAACTTCCGGTGGTTGTGT
Source organism: Odontesthes bonariensis (assembly GCF_027942865.1). Taxonomy (NCBI): domain Eukaryota; kingdom Metazoa; phylum Chordata; class Actinopteri; order Atheriniformes; family Atherinopsidae; genus Odontesthes; species Odontesthes bonariensis. The sequence goes on from NC_134519.1 coordinate 885,059, forward strand.
AAACAGTAAAGATGGCGGCGTCCTGTGTGTGTCGCGCCGCGCTCAGCCGGACTCTGGGCAGGTTCAGATGGTCTGCAGGACACAGGTCAGGTCACACCAGCCTCCGATTTTACTCCCCGTTACCCAGCTGTGGTGTGCTGTTTGTCAGCTGGTTATCAGCTGGTTATCAGCTGGTTATCAGCTGGTTACTGACGTCAGACTGCACCAAACTCCATTCAGAAAACTGCAGGTTCTCACGTCCTTTGCACCAAATTCTCAGGTTTGCATGCAGATCGGGGCAGAAAGCACACTGCTCAGGGTTTAATGTGTCGGGACATTTTCCTCAGATAGAAATAGTCCATGATCCCTTCAGTGATCAATAACTGATCACTGAAGGGATCAATAACTGATCATCATGAAGCCGAAACCAGCCGAAGCACCATTCGGTGTGATTCGGCTGGTTCGGCTGATGGTCTCTAATTAATGACGTTTACCTGCTGACATCACAGAGGAGTCAAGGTTATGTCACCCTCTCAGGTACCGTTACACCACGGGTCAGAGTGTCCCCGTGACGTCAGAGGTAGGAGACCGCTCGGCATCCTGGGTAACTGTTAGCAGAAACGATGCCTTTCAGAGGGGAGGAAGAAGAGGAAAACCGCTTCTGTGGGCAGCTGTGGGTAAGCCACTCACACCAAAGCCCATTCATAAATCTGTGGATTTAACTCTCCCTTTACTCCTGTGTGTGCAGCCTTCTCCCTGTTCAGCAGCTAAGCCACTCACACCAAAGCCCATTCATAAATCTGTGGATTTAACTCTCCCTTTACTCCTGTGTGTGCAGCCTTCTCCCTGTTCGGCAGCTCTGAGGAAGACAAGCGAGATGAAGCTCAGAAGAAGGCGGACGAGATGACCCTGCTGCTGAAAAAGGCCAAGGTACCAAAACCCCGACCGGGCCAGAACCAGGGACACAAGCCCCTGTGTGAGGAGCTGCAGCAGGAAAAGGCTGTGGTGTTAGTTATTGTTTAGTGCTGATTAGTTATTGTTTAGTGTTGGTTTAGTGTTGGTTAGTTTTTGTTTAGTGTTGATTAGTTATTGTTTAGTGTTGGTTAGTTACTGTTTAGTGTTGATTAGTTATTGTTTAGTGTTGATTAGTTATTGTTTAGTGTTGGTTAGTTACTGTTTAGTGTTGATTAGTTATTGTTTAGTGTTGGTTAGTTACTGTTTAGTGTTGGTTAGTTACTGTTTAGTGTTGATTAGTTATTGTTTAGTGTTGGTTAGTTATTGTTTAGTGTTGATTAGTTATTGTTTAGTGTTGGTTAGTTACTGTTTAGTGTTGGTTAGTTACTGTTTAGTGTTGATTAGTTATTGTTTAGTGTTGGTTAGTTACTGTTTAGTGTTGATTAGTTATTGTTTAGTGTTGATTAGTTATTGTTTAGTGTTGGTTAGTTATTGTTTAGTGTTGATTAGTTATTGTTTAGTGTTGGTTAGTTATTGTTTAGCGTTGGTTAGTTATTGTTTAGTGCTGTTTAGTGTTGGTTTAGTGCTGGTTTAGTGCTGATTAGATATTGTTTAGTGCTGATTAGTTATTGTTTAGTGTTGGTTAGTTATTGTTTAGTGTTGATTAGTTATTGTTTAGTGTTGGTTAGTTATTGTTTAGTGCTGATTAGTTATTGTTTAGTGTTGGTTAGTTACTGTTTAGTGTTGATTAGTTATTGTTTAGTGTTGATTAGTTATTGTTTAGTGTTGGTTAGTTATTGTTTAGTGTTGATTAGTTATTGTTTAGTGTTGGTTAGTTATTGTTTAGCGTTGGTTAGTTATTGTTTAGTGCTGTTTAGTGTTGGTTTAGTGCTGGTTTAGTGCTGATTAGATATTGTTTAGTGCTGATTAGTTATTGTTTAGTGCTGATTAGTTATTGTTTAGTGTTGGTTAGTTATTGTTTAGTGTTGGTTTAGTGCTGGTTTAGTGCTGATTAGTTATTGTTTAGTGTTGGTTAGTTATTGTTTAGTGCTGATTAGTTATTGTTTAGTGTTGGTTTAGTGCTGGTTTAGTGCTGATTAGTTATTGTTTAGTGTTGGTTAGTTATTGTTTAGTGCTGATTAGTTATTGTTTAGTGTTGGTTTAGTGCTGGTTTAGTGTTGATTAGTTATTGTTTAGTGCTGATTAGTTATTGTTTAGTGTTGGTTAGTTATTGTTTAGTGTTGGTTAGTTATTGTTTAGTGTTGATTAGTTATTGGTTAGTTATTGTTTAGTGTTGGTTAGTTATTGTTTAGTGTTGGTTTAGTGCTGGTTTAGTGCTGATTAGTTATTGTTTAGTGTTGGTTTAGTGCTGGTTTAGTGCTGATTAGTTATTGTTTAGTGTTGGTTAGTTATTGTTTAGTGTTGGTTTAGTGCTGATTAGTTATTGTTTAGTGTTGGTTAGTTATTGTTTAGTGTTGGTTTAGTGCTGATTAGTTATTGTTTAGTGTTGGTTTAGTGCTGGTTTAGTGCTGATTAGTTATTGTTTAGTGTTGGTTAGTTATTGTTTAGTGTTGGTTAGTTATTGTTTAGTGTTGGTTAGTTATTGTTTAGTGTTGGTTTAGTGCTGATTAGTTATTATTTAGTGTTGGTTAGTTATTGTTTAGTGTTGGTTTAGTGCTGATTAGTTATTGTTTAGTGTTGGTTTAGTGTTGGTTAGTTATTGTTTAGTGTTGGTTTAGTGTTGGTTTAGTGCTGGTTAGGTCTGGTTTAGTTCTTGTTTAGTTCTGTGTCTCAGGTAACTGGTACTGACAGGTGTGTGCGCTTGTCTTATAGCTCAGCATGTATCGCGGGCAGCTGCAGGCGGCCTCATCCTTCCTCCATCAGGCGGTTGCTCTAGCTCATCAGACCCACAACAACCAGGCCATCATCTACACCTACAGCCAGGTAAACTCTCACTAACCAGACCCACAACAACCAGGCCATCATCTACACCTACAGCCAGGTAAACTCTCACTAACCAGACCCACAACAACCAGGCCATCATCTACACTTACAGCCAGGTAAACTCTCACTAACCAGACCCACAACAACCAGGCCATCATCTACACCTACAGCCAGGTAAACTCTCACTAACCAGACCCACAACAACCAGGCCATCATCTACACCTACAGCCAGGTAAACTCTCACTAACCAGACCCACAACAACCAGGCCATCATCTACACCTACAGCCAGGTAAACTCTCACTAACCAGACCCACAACAACCAGGCCATCATCTACACCTACAGCCAGGTAAACTCTCACTAACCAGAGCCACAACAACCAGGCCATCATCTACACTTACAGCCAGGTAAACTCTCACTAACCAGACCCACAACAACCAGGCCATCATCTACACCTACAGCCAGGTAAACTCTCCCTAACCAGACCCACAACAACCAGGCCATCATCTACACTTACAGCCAGGTAAACTCTCACTAACCAGACCCACAACAACCAGGCCATCATCTACACCTACAGCCAGGTAAACTCTCACTAACCAGACCCACAACAACCAGGCCATCATCTACACCTACAGCCAGGTAAACTCTCACTAACCAGACCCACAACAACCAGGCCATCATCTACACTTACAGCCAAGTAAACACTCACTAACCAGACCCACAACAACCAGGCCATCATCTACACCTACAGCCAAGTAAACACTCACTAACCAGACCCACAACAACCAGGCCATCATCTACACCTACAGCCAGGTAAACTCTCACTAACCAGACCCACAACAACCAGGCCATCATCTACACCTACAGCCAGGTAAACTCTCACTAACCAGACCCACAACAACCAGGCCATCATCTACACCTACAGCCAGGTAAACTCTCACTAACCAGACCCACAACAACCAGGCCATCATCTACACCTACAGCCAAGTAAACACTCACTAACCAGACCCACAACAACCAGGCCATCATCTACACCTACAGCCAAGTAAACACTCACTAACCAGACCCACAACAACCAGGCCATCATCTACACCTACAGCCAAGTAAACACTCACTAACCAGACCCACAACAACCAGGCCATCATCTACACTTACAGCCAGGTAAACTCTCACTAACCAGACCCACAACAACCAGGCCATCATCTACACTTACAGCCAGGTAAACTCTCACTAACCAGACCCACAACAACCAGGCCATCATCTACACTTACAGCCAGGTAAACTCTCACTAACCAGACCCACAACAACCAGGCCATCATCTACACCTACAGCCAGGTAAACTCTCACTAACCAGACCCACAACAACCAGGCCATCATCTACACCTACAGCCAAGTAAACACTCACTAACCAGACCCACAACAACCAGGCCATCATCTACACTTACAGCCAGGTAAACTCTCACTAACCAGACCCACAACAACCAGGCCATCATCTACACTTACAGCCAGGTAAACTCTCACTAACCAGACCCACAACAACCAGGCCATCATCTACACCTACAGCCAGGTAAACTCTCACTAACCAGACCCACAACAACCAGGCCATCATCTACACTTACAGCCAGGTAAACTCTCACTAAAGCTCCTGAAGTCCAACAACTGGAACAATAAAAATGTTCCTCTTCCTCCTCAGATGGCGAACCTGGCCTACGTTCGGGGTCAGCTGGACAATGTGAGTATTGTCCAATCACAGCTCAGATGTAACCATGTAAACAGTAAGATGACTTTTTCCTCCATGTTTTATTTTTTTTTTACTGTTGATAATTTTGTAACTTGGCTGCTGCTTTTCTTCTTCTGTGGTTTCCTTTCAGACGGCTCATGTTGCATATGTTTGTCTGGTGACTCCACCCTCTGTTCCTCTTCCTCTCAGGCAGAGAAACTCTTCAAAGCAGCCATGAGCTTCATGCTGGCAGGAGGAACTCCAGAGGTGAGCTTTACCCCACCTTTATATGAACAGATAAACCCCACAGGTGAGCTTTACCCCACCTGCATATGAACAGATAAACCCCACAGGTGAGCTTTACCCCACCTGCATATGAACAGGTAAACCCCACAGGTGAGTTTTACCCCACCTGCATATGAACAGATAAACCCCACAGGTGAGCTTTACCCCACCTGCATATGAACAGGTAAACCCCACAGGTGAGCTTTACCCCACCTGCATATGAACAGATAAACCCCACAGGTGAGCTTTACCCCACCTGCATATGAACAGGTAAACCCCACAGGTGAGCTTTACCCCACCTGCATATGAACAGGTAAACCCCACAGGTGAGCTTTACCCCACCTGCACATGAACAGGTAAACCCCACAGGTGAGCTTTACCCCACCTGCACATGAATAGGTAAACCCCACAGGTGAGTTTTACCCCACCTGCATATGAACAGATAAACCCCACAGGTGAGCTTTACCCCACCTGCATATGAACAGGTAAACCCCACAGGTGAGCTTTACCCCACCTGCATATGAACAGATAAACCCCACAGGTGAGCTTTACCCCACCTGCATATGAACAGGTAAACCCCACAGGTGAGCTTTACCCCACCTGCACATGAACAGGTAAACCCTACAGGTGAGCTTTACCCCACCTTGTCTGTTTCCAGGACGATAACGCCGTCATCGAGATGTCTCTGAAACTGGCCACCATCTACGTTGAGCAGAACAAGTAAGAGCCGGGTCTGACTGATCAGCTGACAGGAAGTGATCAGCTGACAGGAAGGTCAGAGGTCGCTGACTCCTCTGTTTGTTTGTTTGAGGGTGGAGCTTGCAGAGCACGGTTACAGGTTCTGTACGGAGTCCCTGGAGGCCAAACTGCAGAAACACAAGGAGCTGAAAGAAGAGGAGAAGACAGGTGAGACGGACAGGTGATTCACACCTGTGAGGCAGGTGGTAGATGCTGTTCATAACTCGCTTTGTTGTGGTGTTTGTCAGAGGATCAGGAGGCTCTGAGGAAGGAGACCCGCCTCCTGCTCGGCCTCTGCTTGGACTCACGGGCTCGATATCGAGCCTCAACGCTGTCGCTGAGCCTGGCTGGAAAGGACTACCAGAGCGCCCTGGATATATGCTGCCAGGAGCAGGGAGAGACACACCCACAGGTAGGGACACGCCCACAGGTAGAGACACTCACAGGTAGAGACACGCCCACAGGTAGAGACACTCACAGGTAGAGACACGCCCACAGGTAGAGACACTCACAGGTAGAGACACGCCCACAGGTAGGGACACACCCACAGGTAGAGACACTCACAGGTAGGGACACACCCACAGGTAGGGACACGCCCACAGGTAGGGACACGCCCACAGGTAGAGACACGCCCACAGGTAGGGACACGCCCGTAGGTAGAGACACGCCCGTAGGTAGAGACACGCCCACAGGTAGGGACACGCCCACAGGTAGAGATACGCCCACAGGTAGAGACACTCACAGGTAGGGACACGCCCACAGGTGGGGACACGCCCGCAGGTAGAGACACTCACAGGTAGGGACACGCCCACAGGTAGGGACACGCCCACAGGTAGAGATACGCCCACAGGTAGAGACACTCACAGGTAGGGACACGCCCACAGGTGGGGACACGCCCGCAGGTGGGGACACGCCCACAGGTAGGGACACGCCCACAGGTAGAGACACGCCCACAGGTAGGGACACGCCCACTGGTAGACACGCCCACAGGTAGACACGCCCACAGGGAGAGACACGCCCACAGGTAGAGACGCCCACAGGTAGGGACACGCCCACAGGTAGGGACACGCCCACAGGTAGGGACACGCCCACAGGGAGAGACACGCCCACAGGTAGAGACGCCCGCAGGTGGGGACACGCCCACAGGTAGGGACACGCCCACAGGTAGGGACACGCCCACAGGTAGACACGCCCACAGGTAGACACGCCCACAGGGAGAGACACGCCCACAGGTAGAGACGCCCACAGGTAGGGACACGCCCACAGGGAGAGACACGCCCACAGGTAGAGACGCCCACAGGTAGGGACACGCCCACAGGGAGAGACACGCCCACAGGTAGAGACGCCCACAGGTGGGGACACGCCCACAGGTAGGGACACGCCCACAGGTAGGGACACGCCCACAGGTAGACACGCCCACAGGTAGACACGCCCACAGGGAGAGACACGCCCACAGGTAGAGACGCCCACAGGTAGGGACACGCCCACAGGTAGAGACGCCCACAGGTAGGGACACGCCCGCAGGTAGGGACACGCCCACAGGGAGAGACACGCCCGCAGGTAGGGACACGCCCGCAGGTAGAGACTCGCCCGCAGGTAGAGACTCGCCCGCAGGTAGAGACTCGCCCGCAGGTAGAGACACGCCCACAGGTAGAGACACGCCCGCAGGGAGAGACACTCACAGGTAGGGACACGCCCGCAGGTAGGGACACGCCCACAGGGAGAGACACTCACAGGTAGGGACACGCCCACAGGGAGAGACACGCCCGCAGGTAGGGACACGCCCGCAGGTGGGGACACGCCCACAGGTAGGGACACGCCCACAGGTAGAGACACGCCCACAGGTAGGGACACGCCCACAGGTAGAGACACGCCCGCAGGTAGAGACACTCACAGGTAGGGACACACCCACAGGTAGGGACACGCCCACAGGGAGAGACACTCACAGGTAGGGACACGCCCACAGGGAGAGACACTCACAGGTAGGGACACGCCCACAGGGAGAGACACTCACAGGTAGGGACACGCCCACAGGGAGAGACACGCCCGCAGGTAGGGACACGCCCACAGGTAGAGACACGCCCGCAGGTAGGGACACGCCCGCAGGTAGAGACTCGCCCGCAGGTAGAGACTCGCCCGCAGGTAGAGATTCGCCCGCAGGTAGAGACACGCCCACAGGTAGAGACACGCCCGCAGGGAGAGACACTCACAGGTAGGGACACGCCCGCAGGTAGGGACACGCCCACAGGGAGAGACACTCACAGGTAGGGACACGCCCACAGGGAGAGACACGCCCGCAGGTAGGGACACGCCCGCAGGTGGGGACACGCCCACAGGTAGGGACACGCCCACAGGTAGAGACACGCCCACAGGTAGAGACACGCCCACAGGTAGGGACACGCCCACAGGTAGAGACACGCCCGCAGGTAGAGACACTCACAGGTAGGGACACACCCACAGGTAGGGACACGCCCACAGGGAGAGACACTCACAGGTAGGGACACGCCCACAGGGAGAGACACTCACAGGTAGGGACACGCCCACAGGGAGAGACACTCACAGGTAGGGACACGCCCACAGATGGGGACACGCCCGCAGGGAGAGACACTCACAGATAGGGACACGCCCACAGGGAGAGACACGCCCGCAGGTAGGGACACGCCCACAGGGAGAGACACGCCCACAGGGAGAGACACGCCCACAGGTAGGGACACGCCCACAGGTAGACACGCCCACAGGTAGGGACACGCCCACTGGTAGAGATGCCCACAGGTAGACACGCCCACAGGTAGACACGCCCACAGGGAGAGACACGCCCACAGGTAGAGACGCCCACAGGTTGGGACACGCCCACAGGGAGAGACACGCCCGCAGGTAGGGACACGCCCGCAGGTAGAGACTCGCCCGCAGGTAGAGACTCGCCCACAGGTAGAGACACGCCCGCAGGGAGAGACACTCACAGGTAGGGACACGCCCGCAGGTAGGGACACGCCCGCAGGTAGGGACACGCCCACAGGGAGAGACACGCCCGCAGGTAGGGACACGCCCGCAGGTAGAGACACGCCCACAGGGAGAGACACTCACAGGTAGGGACACGCCCGCAGGTAGGGACACGCCCACAGGTAGAGACACGCCCACAGGTAGAGACACTCACAGGTAGGGACACGCCCACAGGGAGAGACACTCACAGGGAGAGACACGCCCGCAGGTAGGGACACGCCCGCAGGTAGGGACACGCCCGCAGGGAGAGACACGCCCCCAGGTAGGGACACGCCCACAGGTAGGGACACGCCCACAGGTAGAGACACGCCCGCAGGTAGGGACACGCCCGCAGGGAGAGACACGCCCACAGGGAGAGACACGCCCACAGGTAGGGACACGCCCGCAGGGAGAGACACGCCCACAGGTAGGGACACGCCCGCAGGGAGAGACACGCCCGCAGGTAGGGACACGCCCGCAGGTAGGGACACACCCACAGGTAGGGACACGCCCGCAGGGAGAGACACGCCCGCAGGTAGGGACACGCCCGCAGGTAGGGACACGCCCACAGGTAGGGACACGCCCGCAGGGAGAGACACGCCCGCAGGTAGAGACACGCCCGCAGGGAGAGAGACGCCCACAGATGGGGACACGCCCACAGGTAGAGACACGCCCGCAGGTAGAGACACTCACAGGTAGGGACACACTCACAGGTAGGGACACGCCCACAGGGAGAGACACTCACAGGGAGAGACACGCCCGCAGGTAGAGACACGCCCGCAGGGAGAGAGACGCCCACAGATGGGGACACGCCCACAGGTAGAGACACGCCCGCAGGTAGAGACACTCACAGGTAGGGACACACTCACAGGTAGGGACACGCCCACAGGGAGAGACACTCACAGGGAGAGACACCCACAGGGAGAGACACCCACAGGTAGGGACACGCCCGCAGGGAGAGACACGCCCGCAGGTAGGGACACACCCACAGGTAGGGACACGCCCGCAGGGAGAGACACGCCCGCAGGTAGGGACACGCCCGCAGGTAGGGACACGCCCACAGGGAGAGACACTCACAGGGAGAGACACGCCCGCAGGTAGGGACACGCCCGCAGGTAGGGACACGCCCGCAGGTAGGGACACGCCCGCAGGTAGGGACACGCGCGCAGGGAGAGACACGCCCGCAGGTAGGGACACGCCCGCAGGTAGGGACACGCCCGCAGGTAGGGACACGCCCACAGGGAGAGACACGCCCGCAGGGAGAGACACGCCCACAGGTAGGGACACGCCCGCAGGTAGGGACACGCCCGCAGGTAGAGACACGCCCGCAGGTAGGGACACGCCCACAGGTAGGGACACGCCCGCAGGTAGGGACACGCCCGCAGGTAGGGACACGCGCGCAGGGAGAGACACGCCCGCAGGTAGGGACACGCCCGCAGGTAGGGACACGCCCGCAGGGAGAGACACGCCCGCAGGGAGAGACACGCCCACAGGTAGGGACACGCCCACAGGTAGGGACACGCCCGCAGGTAGGGACACGCCCGCAGGTAGGGACACGCCCGCAGGTAGGGACACGCGCGCAGGGAGAGACACGCCCGCAGGTAGGGACACGCCCGCAGGTAGGGACACGCCCGCAGGGAGAGACACGCCCGCAGGGAGAGACACGCCCGCAGGTAGGGACACGCGCGCAGGGAGAGACACGCCCGCAGGGAGAGACACGCCCACAGGTAGGGACACGCCCGCAGGGAGAGACACGCCCGCAGGGAGAGACACGCCCACAGGTAGGGACACGCCCACAGGTAGGGACACGCCCGCAGGGAGAGACACGCCCACAGGTAGGGACACGCCCGCAGGGAGAGACACGCCCACAGGTAGGGACACGCCCGCAGGGAGAGACACGCCCACAGGGAGAGACACGCCCGCAGGGAGAGACACGCCCACAGGGAGAGACACGCCCGCAGGGAGAGACACGCCCACAGGGAGAGACACGCCCACAGGGAGAGACACGCCCGCAGGGAGAGACACGCCCGCAGGGAGAGACACGCCCGCAGGGAGAGACACGCCCGCAGGGAGAGACACGCCCACAGGGAGAGACACGCCCACAGGGAGAGACACGCCCGCAGGGACTTATTTTCAGGTTTTAAATGTCTCTCTAAAACGGGTTTCTGTATCTCCTGCCAGTCTTTGGTTCTGATGAGTGACCTGGCCACCATCCTGGACCTGCAGGGTCGCCATGACGACGCCCTGGCGCTGGTCCAGCGGGCGGTGGCCCTGAGCCGCTCCGTGGGGCACCCGGACCAGCACGTGCTGCTGGGAAACATGGCGGGAATCCTGCTGCACACAGGTGAGCTCGGGCCGAGGCTCCGATCAGGTTGTGTCCTCAGCCGGTCTGATCGGCTCCGCTTCTGTCCCCGCAGGCCGGCTGGACGACTCGGTCAGTCTCTACCAGGAGGCTCTGGGTCTGGCTCGGCAGGTCGGGGACCAGGGATCTGTGGACAGGATCCAGGAGGGACTGAAGGAGGTGAAGAAGAGGAGGAGCCAGGGGACGAAGGAGGAGGCAGCTCAGTGACTGTTACGGGACCAAAGACCGGTCCACATCTCCAGAGTCTTATTGTGACTCCCAATGTGTCAATAAGTGGCCCCGGGAAGTCCCGGTGTTACCCCCCCGAGATTAGAAATACTCCAGCTGTACTTCATCAATAAGTGGCCCCGGGAAGTCCCGGTGTTACCCCCCCGAGATTAGAAATACTCCAGCTGTACTTCATCAATAAGTGGCCCCGGGAAGTCCCGGTGTTACCCCCCCAAGATTAGAGATACTCCAGCTGTACTTCATCAATAAGTGGCCCCGGGAAGTCCCGGTGTTACCCCCCCAAGATTAGAGATACTCCAGCTGTACTTCATCAATAAGTGGCCCCGGGAAGTCCCGGTGTTACCCCCCCAAGATTAGAAATACTCCAGCTGTACTTCAGGATACTCTGTTCACATGTGTTGGTACTGAAATACAAACTGAACCAGAACCTGTGTGTCGTGTTTCTGTCTCAGGTGTGTGTGTGAGTGTGTGTGTGGGTAATAATAATAAAAATATATTTTATTTATAAAGCACTTTACATCAACTTAATGACCTCAGAGTGCTACATTTTAGAACGAGCATTTAAAAAACAAAGCAAAACAAACAAATAAAGAAAAATAATTTAAGTATTTTTCAGTTCAGCTAAAGGCTTTTCTACAAAGGTGAGTTTTCAGGCCTTTTTTAAAAGAAAAATGAAGCCAAAGGAGGGATCTGAGGATGGCTGGGATATGGTGGTACCCCCCCATCAGGATCCTGGCAGCACAGTTCTGGATGTACTGCAGCTGCTGGAGGTTCTTCCTGGGATCCCGATGAGGAATGCGTTGCAGTAGTCCAGCCGGGAGGAGACAGGAGGGTGAGTACGGGGCGGAGTTTGGCAACGTTTCTGAGGTGGAAGAAGGAGGGGGGCCTCAAAGGTCAGGTGGGGGTCCATCCTAACACCGGGGTTGAGATGGCTTTGTGCTGCAGGTTCCCACGGGCAGGTGCACTTCCTGTTGTTTACTGAACATTTCAGAGTGAAAGCAGCCGAAAGAGAGTAAACAAACAGCAATTAACTCTCTGCTGTGTAAACAGCCTGGGAACCCACGCTGAGGGGGCGGAGCCAACAACACCTCCAGCCTGAAACATCAGGAGAGGAGAGGAGGAGGCAGGAGAGGAGAGAAGGAGGCAGGAGAGGAGAGGAGGAGGCAGGAGAGGAGAGGAGGAGGCAGGAGAGGAGAGGAGAGGAGGAGGCAGGAGAGGAGAGAAGGAGGCAGGAGAGGAGAGGAGGAGGCAGGAGAGGAGAGGAGAGGAGGAGGCAGGAGAGGAGAGGAGGCGGCAGGAGAGGAGAGGAGGAGGCAGGAGAGGAGAGGAGGAGGCAGGAGAGGAGAGGAGGAGGCAGGAGAGGAGAGGAGGAGGCAGGAGAGGAGAGAAGGAGGCAGGAGAGGAGAGGAGAGGAGGAGGCAGGAGAGGAGGAGGCAGGAGAGGAGAGAAGGAGGCAGGAGAGGAGAGAAGGAGGCAGGAGAGGAGAGGAGGAGGCAGGAGAGGAGAGGAGGAGGAAGGAGAGGAGAGAAGGAGGCAGGAGAGGAGAGGAGGAGGCAGGAGAGGAGAGGAGGAGGAAGGAGAGGAGAGGAGGAGGCAGGAGAGGAGAGGAGAGGAGGAGGCAGGAGAGGAGGAGGCAGGAGAGGAGAGAAGGAGGCAGGAGAGGAGAGGAGGAGAGGAGAGAAGGAGGCAGGAGAGGAGAGAAGGAGGCAGGAGAGGAGAGGAGAGGAGGAGGCAGGAGAGGAGAGAAGGAGGCAGGAGAGGAGAGAAGGAGGCAGGAGAGGAGAGGAGGAGGCAGGAGAGGAGAGAAGGAGGCAGGAGAGGAGAGGAGAGGAGGAGGCAGGAGAGGAGGAGGCAGGAGAGGAGAGAAGGAGGCAGGAGAGGAGAGAAGGAGGCAGGAGAGGAGAGGAGGAGGCAGGAGAGGAGAGGAGGAGGAAGGAGAGGAGAGAAGGAGGCAGGAGAGGAGAGGAGGAGGCAGGAGAGGAGAGGAGGAGGAAGGAGAGGAGAGGAGGAGGCAGGAGAGGAGAGGAGAGGAGGAGGCAGGAGAGGAGGAGGCAGGAGAGGAGAGAAGGAGGCAGGAGAGGAGAGGAGGAGGCAGGAGAGGAGAGGAGGAGAGGAGAGGAGGAGAGGAGAGAAGGAGGCAGGAGAGGAGAGGAGGAGGCAGGAGAGGAGAGGAGGAGAGGAGAGGAGGAGAGGAGAGAAGGAGGCAGGAGAGGAGAGGAGGAGGCAGGAGAGGAGAGGAGGAGAGGAGAGGAGGAGAGGAGAGAAGGAGGCAGGAGAGGAGAGAAGGAGGCAGGAGAGGAGAGGAGGAGGCAGGAGAGGAGAGGAGAGGAGGAGGCAGGAGAGGAGAGAAGGAGGCAGGAGAGGAGAGGAGGAGGCAGGAGAGGAGAGGAGGAGAGGAGAGGAGGAGAGGAGAGAAGGAGGCAGGAGAGGAGAGGAGGAGGCAGGAGAGGAGAGGAGGAGGCAGGAGAGGAGAGAAGGAGGCAGGAGAGGAGAGAAGGAGGCAGGAGAGGAGAGAAGGAGGCAGGAGAGGAGAGGAGGAGGCAGGAGAGGAGAGGAGGAGGCAGGAGAGGAGAGAAGGAGGCAGGAGAGGAGAGAAGGAGGCAGGAGAGGAGAGGAGGAGGCAGGAGAGGAGAGGAGGAGGCAGGAGAGGAGAGGAGGAGAGGAGAGAAGGAGGCAGGAGAGGAGAGGAGGAGGCAGGAGAGGAGAGAAGGAGGCAGGAGAGGAGAGAAGGAGGCAGGAGAGGAGAGAAGGAGGCAGGAGAGGAGAGAAGGAGGCAGGAGAGGAGAGGAGGAGGCAGGAGAGGAGAGGAGGAGGCAGGAGAGGAGAGGAGGAGGCAGGAGAGGAGAGGAGGAGGCAGGAGAGGAGAGAAGGAGGCAGGAGAGGAGAGGAGGAGGAAGGAGAGGAGAGAAGGAGGCAGGAGAGGAGAGGAGGAGGCAGGAGAGGAGAGGAGGAGGAAGGAGAGGAGAGAAGGAGGCAGGAGAGGAGAGGAGGAGAGGAGAGGAGGAGGCAGGAGAGGAGAGGAGGAGGCAGGAGAGGAGAGAAGGAGGCAGGAGAGGAGAGAAGGAGGCAGGAGAGGAGAGGAGGAGGCAGGAGAGGAGAGGAGGAGGCAGGAGAGGAGAGGAGGAGGCAGGAGAGGAGAGGAGGAGGCAGGAGAGGAGAGGAGGAGGCAGGAGAGGAGAGAAGGAGGCAGGAGAGGAGAGGAGGAGAGGAGAGGAGGAGGCAGGAGAGGAGAGGAGGAGGCAGGAGAGGAGAGGAGGAGGCAGGAGAGGAGAGGAGGAGGCAGGAGAGGAGAGAAGGAGGCAGGAGAGGAGAGAAGGAGGCAGGAGAGGAGAGAAGGAGGCAGGAGAGGAGAGAAGGAGGCAGGAGAGGAGAGGAGGAGGCAGGAGAGGAGAGGAGGAGGCAGGAGAGGAGAGAAGGAGGCAGGAGAGGAGAGAAGGAGGCAGGAGAGGAGAGGAGGAGGCAGGAGAGGAGAGGAGGAGGCAGGAGAGGAGAGAAGGAGGCAGGAGAGGAGAGGAGGAGGCAGGAGAGGAGAGGAGGAGGCAGGAGAGGAGAGGAGGAGGCAGGAGAGGAGAGGAGGAGGCAGGAGAGGAGAGAAGGAGGCAGGAGAGGAGAGGAGGAGGAAGGAGAGGAGAGAAGGAGGCAGGAGAGGAGAGGAGGAGGCAGGAGAGGAGAGGAGGAGGAAGGAGAGGAGAGAAGGAGGCAGGAGAGGAGAGGAGGAGGCAGGAGAGGAGAGGAGGAGGCAGGAGAGGAGAGAAGGAGGCAGGAGAGGAGAGGAGGAGGAGAGAAGGAGGCAGGAGAGGAGAGAAGGAGGCAGGAGAGGAGAGAAGGAGGCAGGAGAGGAGAGAAGGAGGCAGGAGAGGAGAGAAGGAGGCAGGAGAGGAGAGGAGAGGAGAGAAGGAGGCAGGAGAGGAGAGGAGGAGGCAGGAGAGGAGAGAAGGAGGCAGGAGAGGAGAGAAGGAGGCAGGAGAGGAGAGAAGGAGGCAGGAGAAGAGAGAAGGAGGCAGGAGAGGAGAGAAGGAGGCAGGAGAGGAGAGAAGGAGGCAGGAGAGGAGAGGAGGAGGCAGGAGAGGAGAGGAGGAGGCAGGAGAGGAGAGGAGGAGGCAGGAGAGGAGAGAAGGAGGCAGGAGAGGAGAGAAGGAGGCAGGAGAGGAGAGGAGGAGGCAGGAGAGGAGAGGAGGAGGCAGGAGAGGAGAGGAGGAGGCAGGAGAGGAGAGAAGGAGGCAGGAGAGGAGAGAAGGAGGCAGGAGAGGAGAGGAGGAGGAAGGAGAGGAGAGAAGGAGGCAGGAGAGGAGAGGAGGAGGCAGGAGAGGAGAGGAGGAGGCAGGAGAGGAGAGAAGGAGGCAGGAGAGGAGAGAAGGAGGCAGGAGAGGAGAGGAGGAGGCAGGAGAGGAGAGGAGGAGGCAGGAGAGGAGAGGAGGAGGATGGAGAGGAGAGAAGGAGAGGAGAGGAGGAGGCAGGAGAGGAGAGAAGGAGGCAGGAGAGGAGAGGAGGAGGCAGGAGAGGAGAGGAGGAGGCAGGAGAGGAGAGGAGGAGGCAGGAGAGGAGAGAAGGAGGCAGGAGAGGAGAGAAGGAGGCAGGAGAGGAGAGGAGGAGAGGAGAGAAGGAGGCAGGAGAGGAGAGGAGGAGGAAGGAGAGGAGAGGAGGAGAGGAGAGAAGGAGGCAGGAGAGGAGAGGAGGAGGCAGGAGAGGAGAGAAGGAGGCAGGAGAGGAGAGGAGGAGAGGAGAGAAGGAGGCAGGAGAGGAGAGGAGGAGGAAGGAGAGGAGAGGAGGAGAGGAGGAGGCAGGAGAGGAGAGGAGGAGGCAGGAGAGGAGAGAAGGAGGCAGGAGAGGAGAGGAGGAGGCAGGAGAGGAGAGAAGGAGGCAGGAGAGGAGAGGAGAGGAGAGAAGGAGGCAGGAGAGGAGAGAAGGAGGCAGGAGAGGAGAGAAGGAGGCAGGAGAGGAGAGAAGGAGGCAGGAGAGGAGAGGAGGAGAGGAGAGGAGGAGGCAGGAGAGGAGAGGAGGAGGCAGGAGAGGAGGAAGTAGAGGAGAGGAGGAGGCAGGAGAGGAGAGAAGGAGGCAGGAGAGGAGAGAAGGAAGCAGGAGAGGAGAGGAGGAGAGGAGAGGAGGAGGCAGGAGAGGAGAGAAGGAGGCAGGAGAGGAGAGGAGGAGGCAGGAGAGGAGAGGAGGAGGCAGGAGAGGAGAGGAGGAGGCAGGAGAGGAGAGAAGGAGGCAGGAGAGGAGAGGAGGAGGCAGGAGAGGAGAGGAGGAGGCAGGAGAGGAGAGGAGGAGGCAGGAGAGGAGAGGAGGAGGCAGGAGAGGAGAGGAGGAGGCAGGATGCCCCAGGAGGCGTCCTAACCAGGTGCCCCAGGAGGCATCCTAACCAGGTGCCCCAGGAGGCATCCTAACCAGGTGCCCCAGGAGGCATCCTAACCAGATGCCCCAGGATGCATCCTAACCAGATGCCCCAGGAGGCGTCCTAACCAGATGCCCCAGGAGGCGTCCTAACCAGATGCCCCAGGAGGCATCCTAACCAGGTGCCCCAGGAGGCATCCTAACCAGATGCCCCAGGAGGCATCCTAACCAGATGCCCCAGGAGGCGTCCTAACCAGATGCCCCAGGAGGCATCCTAACCAGATGGCCCAGGAGGAATTCTCACCAGATGCCCCAGGAGGCATCCTAACCAGATGCCCCAGGAGGCATCCTAACCAGATGCCCCAGGAGGCGTCCTAACCAGATGCCCGAGCCACCTCATCTGACTCCTCTCGATGCGTAGGAGCAGCGGTTTTACTCCGAGCCCTTCCCGGATGATCGAGCTTCTCACCCTATCTCTAAGGGAGAGCCCAGACACCCTGCGGAGGAAACTCATTTCGGCTGCTTGTAGTCGCGATCTCGTTCTTTCGGTCCCTACCCACAGCTCGTGACCATAGGTGAGGGTAGGAACTCGTTCTTTCGGTCACTACCCACAGCTCGTGACCATAGGTGAGGGTAGGATCTCGTTCTTTCGGTCACTACCCACAGCTCGTGACCATAGGTGAGGGTAGGAACTCGTTCTTTCGGTCACTACCCACAGCTCGTGACCATAGGTGAGGGTAGGAACTCGTTCTTTCGGTCACTACCCACAGCTCGTGACCATAGGTGAGGGTAGGATCTCGTTCTTTCGGTCACTACCCACAGCTCGTGACCATAGGTGAGGGTAGGAACTCGTTCTTTCGGTCCCTACCCACAGCTCGTGACCATAGGTGAGGGTAGGAACTCATTCTTTCGGTCCCTACCCACAGCTCGTGACCATAGGTGAGGGTTGGAACTCGTTCTTTCGGTCACTACCCACAGCTCGTGACCATAGGTGAGGGTAGGAACTCGTTCTCTCGGTCCCTACCCACAGCTCGTGGCCACAGGTGAGGGTAGGATCTCGTTCTTTCGGTCACTACCCACAGCTCGTGACCACAGGTGAGGGTAGGATCTCGTTCTTTCGGTCACTACCCACAGCTCTTGGCCATAGGTGAGGGTAGGAACTCGTTCTTTCGGTCCCTACCCACAGCTCGTGGCCATAGGTGAGGGTAGGAACTCGTTCTTTCGGTCACTACCCACAGCTCGTGACCATAGGTGAGGGTAGGAACTCGTTCTTTCGGTCACTACCCACAGCTCGTGACCATAGGTGAGGGTAGGATCTCGTTCTTTCGGTCACTACCCACAGCTCGTGACCATAGGTGAGGGTAGGATCTCGTTCTTTCGGTCACTACCCACAGCTCGTGCCCATAGGTGAGGGTAGGATCTCGTTCTTTCGGTCCCT
Source organism: Odontesthes bonariensis (assembly GCF_027942865.1). Taxonomy (NCBI): domain Eukaryota; kingdom Metazoa; phylum Chordata; class Actinopteri; order Atheriniformes; family Atherinopsidae; genus Odontesthes; species Odontesthes bonariensis. The sequence goes on from NC_134519.1 coordinate 903,016, forward strand.
ACCCACAGCTCGTGACCATAGGTGAGGGTAGGAACTCGTTCTTTCGGTCACTACCCACAGCTCGTGACCATAGGTGAGGGTAGGATCTCGTTCTTTCGGTCACTACCCACAGCTCGTGACCATAGGTGAGGGTAGGAACTCGTTCTTTCGGTCACTACCCACAGCTCGTGACCATAGGTGAGGGTAGGAACTCGTTCTTTCGGTCACTACCCACAGCTCGTGACCATAGGTGAGGGTAGGATCTCGTTCTTTCGGTCACTACCCACAGCTCGTGACCATAGGTGAGGGTAGGAACTCGTTCTTTCGGTCCCTACCCACAGCTCGTGACCATAGGTGAGGGTAGGAACTCATTCTTTCGGTCCCTACCCACAGCTCGTGACCATAGGTGAGGGTAGGAACTCGTTCTTTCGGTCCCTACCCACAGCTCGTGACCATAGGTGAGGGTAGGAACTCATTCTTTCGGTCCCTACCCACAGCTCGTGACCATAGGTGAGGGTTGGAACTCGTTCTTTCGGTCACTACCCACAGCTCGTGACCATAGGTGAGGGTAGGAACTCGTTCTCTCGGTCCCTACCCACAGCTCGTGGCCACAGGTGAGGGTAGGATCTCGTTCTTTCGGTCACTACCCACAGCTCGTGACCACAGGTGAGGGTAGGATCTCGTTCTTTCGGTCACTACCCACAGCTCTTGGCCATAGGTGAGGGTAGGAACTCGTTCTTTCGGTCCCTACCCACAGCTCGTGGCCATAGGTGAGGGTAGGAACTCGTTCTTTCGGTCACTACCCACAGCTCGTGACCATAGGTGAGGGTAGGAACTCGTTCTTTCGGTCCCTACCCACAGCTCCTGACCATAGGTTAGGGTAGGATCTCGTTCTTTCGGTCCCTACCCACAGCTCGTGGCCATAGGTGAGGGTAGGAACTCGTTCTTTCGGTCACTACCCACAGCTCGTGAACATAGGTGAGGGTAGGATCTCGTTCTTTCGGTCCCTACCCACAGCTCGTGGCCATAGGTGAGGGTAGGAACTCGTTCTTTCGGTCACTACCCACAGCTCGTGACCATAGGTGAGGGTAGGAACTCGTTCTTTCGGTCACTACCCACAGCTCGTGACCATAGGTGAGGGTAGGATCTCGTTCTTTCGGTCACTACCCACAGCTCGTGGCCATAGGTGAGGGTAGGATCTCGTTCTTTCGGTCACTACCCACAGCTCGTGGCCATAGGTGAGGGTAGGAACTCGTCTTTCGGTCACTACCCACAGCTCCTGACCATAGGTGAGGGTAGGATCTCGTTCTTTCGGTCACTACCCACAGCTCGTGGCCATAGGTGAGGGTAGGAACTCGTTCTTTCGGTCACTACCCACAGCTCCTGACCATAGGTGAGGGTAGGATCTCGTTCTTTCGGTCACTACCCACAGCTCGTGCCCATAGGTGAGGGTAGGATCTCGTTCTTTCGGTCACTACCCACAGCTCGTGGCCATAGGTGAGGGTAGGATCTCATTCTTTCGGTCACTACCCACAGCTCGTGGCCATAGGTGAGGGTAGGAACTCGTTCTTTCGGTCCCTACCCACAGCTCGTGGCCATAGGTGAGGGTAGGATCTCGTTCTTTCGGTCCCTACCCACAGCTTGTGACCATAGGTGAGGGTAGGAACTCGTTCTTTCGGTCACTACCCACAGTTCGTGGCCATAGGTGAGGGTAGGACCTCGTTCTTTCGGTCACTACCCACAGCTTGTGACCATAGGTGAGGGTAGGAACTCGTTCTTTCAGTCACTACCCACAGTTCGTGGCCATAGGTGAGGGTAGGACCTCGTTCTTTCGGTCACTACCCACAGCTCGTGACCATAGGTGAGGGTAGGATCTCGTTCTTTCGGTCACTACCCATTGCTCGTGACCATAGGTGAGGGTAGGAACTCGTTCTTTCGGTCACTACCCACAGCTCGTGACCACAGGTGAGGTTAGGATCTCGTTCTTTCGGTCACCACCCACAGCTAGTGACCATAGGTGAGGGTAGGATCTCGTTCTTTCGGTCACTACCCACAGCTCCTGACCATAGGTGAGGGTAGGATCTCGTTCTTTCGGTCACTACCCACAGCTCCTGACCATAGGTGAGGGTAGGATCTCGTTCTTTCGGTCACCACCCACAGCTCGTGACCATAGGTGAGGTTAGGATCTCGTTCTTTCGGTCACCACCCACAGCTAGTGACCATAGGTGAGGGTAGGATCTCGTTCTTTCGGTCACTACCCACAGCTCCTGACCATAGGTGAGGGTAGGATCTCGTTCTTTCGGTCACTACCCACAGCTCCTGACCATAGGTGAGGGTAGGATCTCGTTCTTTCGGTCACCACCCACAGCTCGTGACCATAGGTGAGGGTAGGAACTCGTTCTTTCGGTCACTACCCACAGCTCCTGACCATAGGTGAGGGTAGGATCTCGTTCTTTCGGTCACTACCCACAGCTCCTGACCATAGGTGAGGGTAGGAACATAGACTGACCGGTAAACGGAGAGCTTGGCCTTCTGGCTCAGCTCCTTCTTCACCACGACGGGCCGGTGCAGAGCCCGCATCACTGCAGACGCTGCACCGATCCGCCTGTCAACCTCCTGTTCCGTTCGTCCCTCACTCGTAAACAAGACCCCGAGATACGTGAACTCCTCCACTTAGGGATGGATCTCATTAAGTACTGATATAGTAAATTAAAAACCAATTATTTTTGTGTAGTTGTATATTGTAATAATAACTTGTGGTTGTCACAAAATCCTACGGCACACCGTTTGGGAACCACTGAGGACCGGCCAAAATTTCCTCACTATGTTGGTTAAAAACTTGACTTGGTCCTCACTCAACAGTAAGTGCAAGAACACACACACACATACACACACTCTCTCTCACACACACACACACACACCTACCTGTGGGAACCAGGTAATTACTGTTGTGTGTTCGGGGTAATAAACATTCAGGTGAGCTGATATAAAAGCAGCTGCAGGCATCAGGTTCTGTTGCTGCTGGACCACAACGACTCAACACCCGACCAGGTAAGAACACAAGAACACGGGTCAGAAGCTTCATGGTTCTGCTCACTCAGGACGGTTCTGCTCACTCAGGGGGTTCTGCTCACTCAGGACGGTTCTGCTCACTCAGGGGGTTCTGCTCACTCAGGACGGTTCTGCTCACTCAGGGGGTTCTGCTCACTCAGGACGGTTCTGTTCACTCAGGGGGTTCTGCTCACTCAGGACGGTTCTGTTCACTCAGAGGGTTCTGCTCACTCAGGACGGTTCTGTTCACCCAGGGGGTTCTGCTCACTCAGGACGGTTCTGTTCACTCAGAGGGTTCTGCTCACTCAGGACGGTTCTGTTCATCCAGGGGGTTCTGCTCACTCAGGACGGTTCTGTTCACCCAGGGGGTTCTGCTCACTCAGGACGGTTCTGCTCACTCAGGGGGTTCTGCTCACTCAGGACGGTTCTGCTCAATCAGGGGGTTCTGTTCACTCAGGACGGTTCTGCTCACTCAGGGGGTTCTGCTCACTCAGGACGGTTCTGTTCACTCAGAGGGTTCTGCTCACTCAGGACGGTTCTGTTCACCCAGGGGGTTCTGCTCACTCAGGACGGTTCTGCTCACTCAGGGGGTTCTGCTCACTCAGGACGGTTCTGCTCACTCAGGGGGTTCTGTTCACACAGGACGGTTCTGCTCACTCAGGGGGTTCTGCTCACTCAGGACGGTTCTGCTCACTCAGGGGGTTCTGTTCACTCAGGACGGTTCTGCTCACTCAGGGGGTTCTGTTCACTCAGGACGGTTCTGCTCACTCAGGGGGTTCTGCTCACTCAGGACGGTTCTGCTCAATCAGGGGGTTCTGTTCACTCAGGGGGTTCTGCTCACTCAGGGGGTTCTGTTCACTCAGGGGGTTCTGTTCACTCAGGACGGTTCTGCTCAATCAGGGGGTTCTGTTCACTCAGGGGGTTCTGCTCAATCAGGGGGTTCTGCTCACTCAGGGGGTTCTGTTCACTCAGGGGGTTCTGTTCACTCAGGGGGTTCTGTTCACTCAGGACGGTTCTGCTCACTCAGGACGGTTCTGCCCACTCAGGGCGGTTTGAAGTGGCCTGTTGTTTGTTGTAATTTGGTGCTTTATAAATAAAACTGAATTGAACGGAGTTGGACTGTTTGAAGTGGCCTGTTGTTGGTTGTAATTTGGTGCTTTATAAATAAAACTGAATTGAACGGAGTTGGACTGTTTGAAGTGGCCTGTTGTTTGTTGTAATTTGTTGCTTTATAAATAAAGCTGAATTGAACTGAGTTGGACTGTTTGAAGTGGCCTGTTGTTTGTTGTAATTTGGCGCTTTATAAATAAAGCTGAATTGAACTGAGTTGGACAGTTTGAAGTGGTCTGTTGTTTGTTGTAATTTGGCGCTTTATAAATAAAGCTGAATTGAACTGAGTTGGACAGTTTGAAGTGGTCTGTTGTTTGTTGTAATTTGGCGCTTTATAAATAAAGCTGAATTGAACTGAGTTGGACAGTTTGAAGTGGTCTGTTGTTTGTTGTAATTTGGCGCGTTATAAATAAAGCTGAATTGAACTGAGTTGGACTGTTTGAAGTGGCCTGTTGTTTGTTGTAATTTGGCGCTTTATAAATAAAGCTGAATTGAACTGAGTTGGACTGTTTGAAGTGGCCTGTTGTTTGTTGTAATTTGGTGCTTTATAAATAAAACTGAATTGAACTGAGTTGGACTGTTTGAAGTGGTCTGTTGTTTGTTGTAATTTGGTGCTTTATAAATAAAGCTGAATTGAACTGAGTTGGACTGTTTGAAGTGGCCTGTTGTTTGTTGTAATTTGTCGATTTATAAATAAAGCTGAATTGAACTGAGTTGGACTGTTTGAAGTGGCCTGTTGTTTGTTGTAATTTGGTGCTTTATAAATAAAGCTGAATTGAACTGAGTTGGACTGTTTGAAGTGGCCTGTTGTTTGTTGTAATTTGGCGCTTTATAAATAAAGCTGAATTGAACTGAGTTGGACTGTGATGTGGCCTGTTGTTTGTTGTAATTTGTCGATTTATAAATAAAGCTGAATTGAACTGAGTTGGACTGTTTGTTTGTTGTAATTTGGCGCTTTATAAATAAAGCTGAATTGAACTGAGTTGGACTGTTTGAAGTGGCCTGTTGTTTGTTGTAATTTGGTGCTTTATAAATAAAGCTGAATTGAACTGAGTTGGACTGTTTGAAGTGGCCTGTTGTTTGTTGTAATTTGTTGCTTTATAAATAAAGCTGAATTGAACTGAGTTGGACTGTTTGAAGTGGCCTGTTTTTTGTTGTAATTTGGCGCTTTATAAATAAAGCTGAATTGAACTGAGTTGGACTGTTTGAAGTGGCCTGTTGTTTGTTGTAATTTGGCGCTTTATAAATAAAGCTGAATTGAACTGAGTTGGACTGTTTGAAGTGGCCTGTTGTTTGTTGTAATTTGGCGCTTTATAAATAAAGCTGAATTGAACTGAGTTGGACTGTTTGTTTGTTGTAATTTGGTGCTTTATAAATAAAGCTGAATTGAACTGAGTTGGACTGTTTGAAGTGGCCTGCTGTTTGTTGTAATTTGGCGCTTTATAAATAAAGCTGAATTGAACTGAGTTGGACTGTTTGTTTGTTGTAATTTGGTGCTTTATAAATAAAGCTGAATTGAACTGAGTTGGACTGTTTGAAGTGGCCTGCTGTTTGTTGTAATTTGGTGCTTTATAAATAAAGCTGAATTGAACTGAGTTGGACTGTTTGAAGTGGCCTGCTGTTTGTTGTAATTTGGCGCTTTATAAATAAAGCTGAATTGAACTGAGTTGGACTGTTTGAAGTGGCCTGTTGTTTGTTGTAATTTGGTGCTTTATAAATAAAGCTGAATTGAACAGAGTTCAGTCAGCGCCACCTTCTGCCCGTCTGTGACTCATCGATGCCATGCTGTCTGTGACTCAGCATCACGTTTTCAGGATGTCAGGTTGCTGGTTACCTGAATGTGTGACATCATCGGTGATGTCAGCGGAACCAGACGTTGGTCTGTCTGCAGCCAGGAGGCGGGCTCTATTGTTGACTGACAGTTTGGTTTCCATGACGACCTCTCAGCTGATCAGGTTGCAGCAGAGAGTTGGACCTTTCCGAGTTCACTCTGTCTCTGTCTGCCTCCCATTCTCCTCTGCTTTCATCCTCCCCCTTCTCCCCTTCCGTCTCCATCTTCCCCTTCGTCTCCCCCTTTTCCCCCTCCGTCTCCCCCTCCGTCTCCCCCTCTCCCCCGCTCTGTCCCCGCTCCCCTTCACTCTTTGCATTATAATTCCTCCTGTGAGCTTGAGGACGCTGAGGGAAGCTCCAACTCTCTTCCTGTTTCTCACAGTGACTCTGAAACTCAGCCCAGAGCTCAGAGCTGCTGAGGCTGGTTCTGCAGAACTGTTGGGAGCTAACAGGACCTGGTTCAGAGAATCTCTTCCTCCCACGGTCACGGACACCAGGCGGATGGTGATGGATATGGAGGTCACCTGACTCTGAACACGCACGTTTCAGGTGTGATGATGGTTACAGATCTTAATCACACTTCCTGTAGTTGTTACAATACCTGCGTGGAACAGGTGTCGCTGGTGTCTCGGCTTTACCTGCAAAGTGATAAGAAAGGTACCTACACCTGTCTGTGTGAACACCTGTCTGTGTGTGAACACCTGTCTGTGTAGAACACCTGTCTGTGTTGAACACCTGTCTGTGTTGAACACCTGTCTGTGTTGAACACCTGTCTGTGTTGAACACCTGTCTGTGTGAACACCTGTCTGTGTGAACACCTGTCTGTGTGAACACCTGTCTGTGTTGAACACCTCTCTGTGTGTGAACACCTGTCTGTGTTGAACACCTGTCTGTGTTGAACACCTGTCTGTGTGAACACCTGTCTGTGTGAACACCTGTCTGTGTGAACACCTGTCTGTGTGAACACCTGTCTGTGTTGAACACCTGTCTGTGTGAACACCTGTCTGTGTTTAACACCTGTCTGTGTGAACACCTGTCTGTGTGAACACCTGTCTGTGTGAACACCTGTCTGTGTTGAACACCTATCTGTGTTGAACACCTGTCTGTGTGAACACCTGTCTGTGTAGAACACCTGTCTGTGTGAACACCTGTCTGTGTTGAACACCTGTCTGTGTTGAACACCTGTCTGTGTGAACACCTGTCTGTGTGAACACCTATCTGTGTTGAACACCTGTCTGTGTGAACACCTGTCTGTGTTGAACACCTGTCTGTGTTGAACACCTGTCTGTGTGAACACATATCTGTGTTGAACACCTGTCTGTGTGAACACCTGTCTGTGTGAACACCTGTCTGTGTGAACACCTGTCTGTGTTGAACACCTATCTGTGTGAACACCTGTCTGTGTTGAACACCTGTCTGTGTGAACACATATCTGTGTAGAACACCTGTCTGAGTGAACGCCTGTCTGTGTGAACACCTGTCTGTGTTGAACACCTGTCTGTGTTTGAACACCTGTCTGTGTGAACACCTATCTGTGTGAACACCTGTCTGTGTGAACACCTGTCTGTGTGAACACCTGTCTGTGTGAACACCTGTCTGTGTGAACACCTGTCTGTGTTGAACACCTGTCTGTGTTGAACACCTGTCTGTGTTGAACACCTGTCTCTGTGAACACCTGTCTGTGTTGAACACCTGTCTGTGTTGAACACCTGTCTGTGTAGAACACCTGTCTGTGTGAACACCTGTCTGTGTTGAACACCTGTCTGTGTGAACACCTGTCTGTGTTGAACACCTGTCTGTGTGAACACCTCTCTGTGTTGAACACCTGTCTGTGTTGAACACCTGTCTGTGTTGAACACCTGTCTGTGTGAACACCTATCTGTGTTGAACACCTGTCTGTGTGAACACCTGTCTGTGTGAACACCTGTCTGTGTTGAACACCTGTCTGTGTGAACACCTGTCTGTGTGAACACCTGTCTGTGTGTGAACACCTGTCTGAGTGAACGCCTGTCTGTGTGAACACCTGTCTGTGTTGAACACCTGTCTGTGTGAACACCTCTCTGTGTTGAACACCTGTCTGTGTTGAACACCTGTCTGTGTTGAACACCTGTCTGTGTGAACACCTATCTGTGTTGAACACCTGTCTGTGTGAACACCTGTCTGTGTGAACACCTGTCTGTGTTGAACACCTATCTGTGTGAACACCTGTCTGTGTGTGAACACCTGTCTGAGTGAACGCCTGTCTGTGTGAACACCTGTCTGTGTGTGAACACCTGTCTGTGTTGAACACCTCTCTGTGTGAACACCTGTCTGTGTGAACACCTGTCTGTGTTTAACACCTGTCTGTGTGAACACCTGTCTGTGTTTAACACCTGTCTGTGTGAACACCTGTCTGTGTGAACACCTGTCTGTGTGTGAACACCTGTCTGTGTGAACACCTGTCTGTGTGAACACCTGTCTGTGTGAACACCTGTCTGTGTTGAACACCTGTCTGTGTGAACACCTCTCTGTGTTGAACACCTGTCTGTGTGAACACCTGTCTGTGTGAACAGCTGTCTGTGTGTGAACACCTGTCTGTGTGAACACCTGTCTGTGTTGAACACCTGTCTGTGTGAACACCTGTCTGTGTTGAACACCTGTCTGTGTGAACACCTGTCTGTGTGTGAACACCTGTCTGAGTGAACGCCTGTCTGTGTGTGAACACCTGTCTGTGTTGAACACCTGTCTGTGTGAACACCTGTCTGTGTTGAACACCTGTCTGAGTGAACGCCTGTCTGTGTGAACACCTGTTTGTGTGAACACCTGTTTGTGTGTGAACACCTGTCTGTGTTGAACACCTGTCTGTGTGAACACCTGTCTGTGTTGAACACCTGTCTGTGTGAACACCTGTCTGTGTTGAACACCTGTCTGTGTGAACACCTCTCTGTGTTGAACACCTGTCTGTGTGAACACCTGTCTGTGTTGAACACCTGTCTGTGTGAACACCTGTCTGTGTGAACACCTCTCTGTGTTGAACACCTGTCTGTGTGTGAACACCTGTCTGTGTTGAACACCTGTCTGTGTGAACACCTGTCTGTGTTGAACACCTGTCTGAGTGAACGCCTGTCTGTGTGTGAACACCTGTCTGTGTGTTGAACACCTGTCTGTGTGAACACCTGTCTGTGTGTGAACACCTGTCTGAGTGAACACCTGTCTGTGTGAACACCTGTCTGTGTGTGAACACCTGTCTGTGTGTGAACACCTGTTTGTGTGAACACCTATCTGTGTAGAACACCTGTCTGTGTTGAACACCTGTTTGTGTGAACACCTATCTGTGTTGAACACCTGTCTGTGTGTGAACACCTGTCTGTGTGAACACCTGTCTGTGTTGAACACCTGTCTGTGTGAACACCTGTCTGTGTGAACACCTGTCTGTGTGAACACCTGTCTGTGTGTGAACACCTGTCTGTGTGAACACCTGTCTGTGTTGAACACCTGTCTGTGTGAACACCTGTCTGTGTTTAACACCTGTCTGTGTGAACAGCTGTCTGTGTTGAACACCTGTCTGTGTGAACAGCTGTCTGTGTTGAACACCTGTCTGTGTGTGAACACCTATCTGTGTGAACACCTGTCTGTGTTTAACACCTGTCTGTGTGAACACCTGTCTGTGTTGAACACCTGTCTGTGTGTGAACACCTATCTGTGTTGAACACCTGTTTGTGTGAACACCTGTCTGTGTGAACACCTGTCTGTGTTGAACACCTGTTTGTGTGAACACCTGTCTGTGTTGAACACCTGTTTGTGTGAACACCTATCTGTGTTGAACACCTGTCTGTGTGAACACCTGTCTGTGTGTGAACACCTATCTGTGTTGAACACCTGTCTGTGTGTGAAGACCTGTCTGTGTTGAACACCTGTCTGTGTGTGAACACCTATCTGTGTTGAACACCTGTCTGTGTGTGAAGACCTGTCTGTGTTGAACACCTGTCTGTGTGTGAACACCTATCTGTGTTGAACACCTGTCTGTGTGTGAACACCTGTCTGTGTTGAACACCTGTCTGTGTTGAACACCTGTCTGTGTTGAACACCTGTCTGTGTTGAACACCTGTCTGTGTGTGAACACCTGTCTGTGTTGAACACCTGTCTGTGTGAACACCTGTCTGTGTTGAACACCTGTCTGTGTGAACACCTGTCTGTGTGAACACCTGTCTGTGTGAACACCTGTCTGTGTGTGAACACCTGTCTGTGTGAACACCTGTCTGTGTTTGAACACCTGTCTGTGTTGAACACCTGTCTGTGTGGAACACCTGTCTGTGTGAACACCTGTCTGTGTTGAACACCTGTCTGTGTTGAACACCTGTGTATCTGAACACCTGTCTGTGTGTGAACACCTGTCTGTGTGAACACCTGTCTGTGTGAACACCTGTCTGTGTGTGAACACCTGTCTGTGTGAACACCTGTCTGTGTGTGAACACCTGTCTGTGTGAACACCTGTCTGTGTTTGAACACCTGTCTGTGTTGAACACCTGTCTGTGTGAACACCTGTCTGTGTTTGAACACCTGTCTGTGTTGAACACCTGTCTGTGTTGAACACCTGTCTGTGTTGAAAACCTGTGTATCTGAACACCTGTCTGTGTGTGAACACCTGTCTGTGTGAACACCTGTCTGTGTGTGAACACCTGTCTGTGTGAACACCTTTCTGTGTGTGAACACCTATCTGTGTGAACACCTGTCTGTGTGTGAACACCTGTCTGTGTGAACACCTGTCTGTGTGAACACCTGTCTGTATCTGAACACCTGTGTATCTGAACACCTGTGTGTCTGAACACCTGTGTATCTGAACACCTGTGTGTCTGAACACCTGTGTATCTGAACACCTGTGTATCTGAACACCTGTGTGTCTGAACACCTGTGTATCTGAACACCTGTGTATCTGAACACCTGTGTGTCTGAACACCTGTGTATCTGAACACCTGTGTATCTGAACACCTGTGTGTCTGAACACCTGTGTATCTGAACACCTGTGTATCTGAACACCTGTGTGTCTGAACACCTGTGTATCTGAACACCTGTGTATCTGAACACCTGTGTGTCTGAACACCTGTGTGTCTTTGATAGGTTTTCGGATGTAAATGAAGGGTGTAACAGGTGGAACGTCTCCTCTGTTTTCGGGTCATTGTTCTTCCTACAGTCTCTCAGCTCCTTGACCTCCTGCGTTTCTCTCCCTCAGGTTTGACTGTTTGACCTCTGACCTCTGACCTCTGACCCTGCAGGAGCATGGACCTTCATCAGACCACAGCGGGTCCCGGTGACGCCCTCAGTCAGTCCACAGTGAGTATCAGACCACATCAGTGAGTATCAGACCACATCAGCGGGACTGCTGCAGCACGCCAAAGGCTGTTTCTGCTCTCTCATTGGCTGCCTTTCACTGCAGCGGTGTGAGCGCCGTCCTCCGATGGAAGATGGTCACATCAGATCTGAGATAAGGTGACTTTGTGGTCCCTGCGGCTCAGAAACAGCTCGGCTCAGCCGCAGTGTTTGAGCCCGACTCTGCGCTGTGTGTTCAGTGATTCAGGGAAATGTTGCATCAGTCTGTCAGAGCAGGAAGCTGAGTTAACCTTGTAGCACCCAAGCATATGACTAGTCATTGAAAAAAATCATTTTGGCTCTTCTTACATCTTTTTGGGTGGGAGTAAACCATTATTTTTGGAATTTTTGGAATTGGGTTATTTTTGATCATTTTAGGCAATGTTGCATATTTGCATCTGTGGGCTTTCCTGATTAATTTAGTTCACAAAACCAAGTCATTCCCTGGAGATCGTTATAGTGAAAGTTCACCAGTAACTGCTGCTACCACAATAAAATGTATATAATAAACCTTTATTGAACATTCTTAATACAAAGTGCGGAACGCAACCATCATAAACTTTCCATTCAACAACAAATCAAACAGATTTCACAGATCTTTGTTGTGAACAAGTCAAGCACATATAAAATGCAAAAAATGTAATCTAAATAAAAAATGTGCACATGAAGCTAATAAAGAAATGCAAAAAATCATCATAATAATACAATTTGGAGAGCTGAGCTCCCATTAGCGCTGTGAAAGGTGGACAAAGCAGAGCAGAAGGAACTGGAACAGAGCACCGCAGAGCAGAGTGTAATTCACTGATTGCTGTGACAACTGTCGGCACATAAAATGTAATGTAAAAAAATATTACACATGAATGTAAATAATGTATGTCAATTTAAAAAATTAAATAATGTAATGTAAATAAAAATAAAAATAAAAATATAAAGAAAAATATAAAGAAAAATACAATGTAAATAAATAAAAAGCTTATTGCATATCTGCAACTGTGGGTGCTACAAGGTTAACAAGCTATTCAGTTGATAAAATGATTTTCTGTCTTTCCCTGGATCTGCCGAGCGCACAGGAAGTGAGTCACTCTGTGAAAGGGTGTAAAGTTACAGACTTATTAAAGGTGGGGTAGGGGATCTTTTTCTGGAACATTTTTTTACATACTGCTTGAAATACTCTTCACACCCCCATTGCAACCAATTAATTAAAAGTTTTGACACAAATATGAAAAGTTTTAGTGGCCTCTAGAACGTACAATCTAGGAAAAACAGTATCCAATCATACTGAACGGACCGTTAACAATGATTGGATTCTGATGCCGTCTATCAAACTGCAATCTGCTCCTCCCTCCCCCTCCTCCCCCTCCTCCCCCTGTGCACGTACCCTGCTCCGTGAACGAATTACGCGTCCAGAAGCTTGGCAGGAAGCTAAACTAGAGCCAGCTTGGCTAGCACCTAGCATTATTAAACGTATAGTTAGCATAAACTAAATACTAAATACGGCAACGATCGATGCTTGCTGTCAGAACAGCGCTCGTGCACCTTCGTGCTCGTGCGCGTTCATGTACTCTAGAGGCGTGCCTTCGGGGGGAAAGTGAAGAAAAGGGTTGGGACTTTTTACCGGTGTATTTTCAAACTGCAGCTTCGCTGGACTCAAAATCCAGGATCTCCTACCCTACCTTTAATGTGGAACACAGCATGAAATACAATCCAACAGGAGAGCATCGTCAACACAACTGACAATAGATAAGTGCTGTTATTTATGTCCCATTTCTTTAGAATTGCACTTGAATTAATCTATTGTGTATTTTATAGTATTCGTGGCAGATTAAAGAGAGTTTACACTGGAAAAAATCTAAATCTTACCAAGTATATTTGTCTCATTTCTAGTCAAAATATCCCATTACACTTAATATCAGACACAACTGCCTAACAAGTACTATTTCAGCCAGATATAGGGACTTGTTTGAAGAAAATACATCTGGAATATCTTGTTAAATGAAAAAGTCTTGAAAACATCTTGTTTAGGGGCGGAGCCTCCTGCACGTGTCTTGACTCCTCCCCTTCCCTGTGCCCTTTAGGCTCCTCCTCCTCCACGCCGCCACAGTGAAGAAGATGAGGACCTGAACAAGGCGTTTGATATTCAGGGCTTTCAGCAGATCCTTCATCCTGCAGCCCACAGCCCGCCAGGGAAACACCGGGTCTACGATGAGCAGGACATCGAAGGTACCGCACCAAAACTTCCCTGGTTCCTGGACAGGTTGGGGGTCTCCGTTAGGATGAAGTCCTGTGGAGCTCCAGGGCTCTCTGGGACTTTATGGATATCTCAGCCCAAAAGTCCTCTGAAGGTTCTCAAGGTCGCCTTTTGTTGTCTTGTGGATGTTTCACAAAACTTTTGGAGGGTTTCCTCCAGACACATTCTAGGAGTTTCAAGTTCAGGAGGTCCCAACTCGGTGGTTTTGAGAGTACTGTCCAAAGGGTCTTTGGTTGGGTTCAGCCATCTTTGGGAGGTGTTCCGGGAGCTTCCAACAGTTCTTATCAGAGTTCACTTTGATTTAAAGATGGTCAAAGTGGGCAAAGATCTGCTTTGTGATGGAGATGAAGAGTCAAAGACCCTGAATCAGAGCTGCTGGTGAACACCACCCAGCTGCTTCTGGTGGAGGTTCTGGTGTTCAGGCCTGTTAGAAAGTGTATCCCTGCTCTGTTTTCCTTTTCTGGTCCTCGTCTCCTCTGGCTGAATTTCAGTCTCATTGGTTAAACTCCTACATTTTGATCTTTTGCTGCAGATCATCGCCACTCTTCTGTCCACGTCCATCATCCTCTTTCCAAGCCGCCTGCCGACAGTCGGCGAAAGAAGACCAACGAGGGGAGGAGGGACAGCAGGCGAGGCTCCACCCCCAGCTCTGAGACCACCATAGAAGAAGACCAGGAGGCCTGCAGTCAGACTGACGGTGAAGAAGGCCACATACCCACCCGGTGACTAACACACTTCTTGTCTGGGCCTTTAAATTTACACCAAAAACTGTCCCATGAGCTCACCCTGCTTTTCATCCGAACACAGCGGCGCCTCCCCTGGTCACGCTGGGTCAGGTGTTCCTGCTGATGATGCTGATGAGGCCGGAACGCTGATGTCTGTTGATCTGGATGGCATCAAGAGTCAGTAAAAAACACCCCTTATATATTCTGCTCAAATGTACAGCACGTTCCACTGCACTTTACTGCACTTTACTGCACTTTATTTTACTTTACTGCACTTTACTGTACTTTACTGCACTTTACTGCACTTTACTGCACTTTATTTTACTTTACTGCACTTTACTGTACTTTACTGCACTTTACTGCACTTTATTTTACTTTACTGCACTTTACTGTACTTTACTGCACTTTATTTTACTTTACTCCACTTTACTGCACTTTATTTTACTTTACTGCACTTTATTTTACTTTACTGCACTTTATTTTACTTTACTGCACTTTATTTTACTTTACTGTACTTTACTGCACTTTATTTTACTTTACTCTACTTTACTGCAATTTATTTTACTTTACTGTACTTTACTGCACTTTACTGCACTTTACTGCACTTTATTTTACTTTACTCCACTTTACTGCACTTTACTGCACTTTACTGTACTTTACTGCACTTTACTGCACTTTATTTTACTTTACTCCACTTTACTGCAATTTATTTTACTTTACTGTACTTTACTGCACTTTACTGCACTTTACTGCACTTTATTTTACTTTACTCCACTTTACTGCACTTTATTTTACTTTACTGCACTTTTCTGTACTTTACTGCACTTTATTTTACTTTACTCCACTTTACTGCAATTTATTTTACTTTACTGTACTTTACTGCACTTTACTGTACTTTATTTTACTTTACTCCACTTTACTGCAATTTATTTTACTTTACTGTACTTTACCGCACTTTACTGTACTTTATTTTACTTTACTGTACTTTACTGCACTTTACTGCACTTTATTTTACTTTACTGCACTTTACTGCACTTTATTTTACTTTACTGTACTTTACTGTACTTTACTTTACTTTACTTTACTGTACTTTACTTCACTTTATTTTACTTTACTTTACTGCACTTTACTGTACTTTATTTTACTTTACTGTACTTTACTGCACTTTACTGCACTTTATTTTACTTTACTGCACTTTATTTTACTTTACTGTACTTTACTGTACTTTACTTTACTTTACTTTACTGTACTTTACTTCACTTTATTTTACTTTACTTTACTTCACTTTACTGCACTTTATTTTACTTTACTGTACTTTACTGTACTTTACTTTACTTTACTTTACTTTACTGTACTTTACTTCACTTTATTTTACTTTACTTTACTGCACTTTACTGCACTTTATTTTACTTTACTGTATTTTACTGCACTTTATTTTACTTTACTGTATTTTACTGCACTTTATTTTACTTTACTGTGTTTTACTGCACTTTATTTTACTTTACTGCACTTTACTGCACTTTATTTTACTTTACTGTACTTTACTGCACTTTATTTTACTTAACTGCACTTTACTGCACTTTATTTTACTTTACTGTACTTTACTGCACTTTATTTTACTTTACTGTACTTTACTGCACTTTATTTTACTTAACTGCACTTTACTGCACTTTATTTTACTTTACTGTACTTTACTTCACTTTACTGTACTTTACTGCACTTTATTTTACTTTACTGTACTTTACTGCACTTTATTTAACTTTACTGTACTTTACTGCACTTTATTTTACTTTACTGCACTTTACTTCACTTTACTGTACTTTACTGCACTTTATTTAACTTTACTGTACTTTACTTCACTTTACTGTACTTTACTGCACTTTATTTTACTTTACTGTACTTTACTTTATTTTACTTTACTTTACTGTACTTTACTGCACTTTATTTTACTTTACTGTACTTTAGGCAAGGCAAGGCAAGGCAATTGTATTTATAGAGCACAATTCATGCACAGTGCAATTCAAAGTGCTTCACAGCTATATAAAATCACAAGAAGGCATTAAAAACAAATAAGAAAATAATAAAAAATAAAAATAAAAATAGATAAAATCAGAGAAATAAAAAGCATGATTTAAATTGTAAACAAAAATAAAGAAATAAGAACAATATAAAATCAGTAGTTAAAATGTGATTAAGTTTTGAGCTTTATTCAAACGCAGCTGAAAATAGGTGTGTCTTTAACCTGGACTTAAACACATTGGCCCTCATTTATCAAGCCGTCGTAGAAAGCATCGTTGATATGAGCGGAGAACTCGTCGTACGCAGAGGCTCAAGTGAGATTTACAGAACATGCGTACCACACCAATCCCATCGTAAGACCGAGCGGCTGTTGATAAATCCGGCGGCTGAAATCCATCGTAATGATCCTAACCACGCCTTCTACAAAAGGGCCGCACCTCTAGAATTTGCGACATGGATAGACGAAAGGCGGCAAAGAAACGCTGTCAACGCTGTAAATTGCAGACCGGACGAGTTATGTATTTTCCCCTACTGTGATGGTCAATAAAATGTGATAAACTCCAGATTAAATGAAATCTAAAATTGAACGATTTTTTACTTTTTCTCCAATAAGATCAGGAAGAAGTGGTCCGATATGAAATTTGCAGCTCTCCGACGCAGCATATCACAAACAGGGGGGGGGGCTCCGATCCAGGTTTGGATTTGAGTGCCTTGGAGGAGAGGGTGGCTGGCCTGATCGGAGCTACGTCTTTTTTCCTTGAATAACAGAATGCTTACCAAAAGTCAGAATCGCTGAATAAGTTCCTCTCTCCTCCTGAGCGCTCTTGGCTGTGCAGGCTGGTGGTAGGGATCTCTGGGTACGGGGTCCTCTGGATGTACATCTGGAAATGGCACTCCGCATGCAATAATAATATTGCATACCTTATCGGGCGTATATAGAAGGGTTCCCCCCGCAGCCGAGAGACAGATCCATCTACCCTTTAGGAGCCCTGTACACCTCTCCACAGTGGCAGAGGTGTGGCAGAGGTGTTAAAGCGCCTCTCCTGTACGGCTCATAAGCCACTCATCATTTTCCCGAAAGAAATCCTGCCGGTCCCGGAACACGCTCTCGCGCCTGATGCGCGCGTTCAGGTCCGCTAACAAAGCCAGATCTGCCATCGTTTCGCCATTACCGCGCCGCTAGAATCAGCTCTTAAATAGGCGGTTGAATAATGAGCCATCACTCTTCCAATTACGGAGTTGTACTTGTTTAATTTTTTTATTTATGTAATTTGCGTTTATGTTTATATTTATGTTGAAGTCAAATAAAACATGGGCCTTCTTTGAAGTGATAAGTCTGTAATTTTAACCTAGGGATTTGTTGTGACTCATGAGGCACGCACTAGTGACGCTGCTGTTTATGTATGCTATTGCAGTCACCGCAAGTCAAAATGGAAAAGTGCGTACACGGCCTCAGACCTGTCGTGGCGATTTCATCTTTCCTGCGCTCACGATGGATTTGATAAATGCCAACCTTTGCGCAGAAAAGAACGTACACACGACCTACGCACGTTTTTCGTCTTACGCAAGTTTGATAAATGAGGGCCACTGAGTGTTCCAGCTGATCTGAGGCTTTCTGGGAGTTTGTTGCAGACATGTGGAGCATAGAAGCTGAATGCAGCTTCTCCATGTCTGGTTCTGACTCTGGGAACTGATAAAAGACCGGATCCAGATGACCTGAGGGGTCTGGGAGGTTCATCCTGGGTCAGGAGGTCACTGATGCATTCTGGTCCTGGACCATTCAGAGCTTTATAGAGCAGCATCAGAACTTTATAGAGCAGCATCAGAGCTTTATAGAGCAGAATCAGAACTTTATAGAGCAGCATCAGAACTTTATAGAGCAGCATCAGAGCTTTATAGAGCAGAATCAGAACTTTATAGAGCAGCATCAGAACTTTATAGAGCAGAATCAGAACTTTATGGACCAGCATCAGAACTTTATAGAGCAGCATCAGAACTTTATAGAGCAGCATCAGAACTTTATGGACCAGCATCAGAACTTTATAGAGCAGAATCAGAACTTTATGGACCAGCATCAGAACTTTATAGAGCAGCATCAGAGCTTTATAGAGCAGCATCAGAGCTTTA
Organism: Odontesthes bonariensis; assembly: GCF_027942865.1. Classification (NCBI taxonomy): domain Eukaryota; kingdom Metazoa; phylum Chordata; class Actinopteri; order Atheriniformes; family Atherinopsidae; genus Odontesthes; species Odontesthes bonariensis. The sequence goes on from NC_134519.1 coordinate 921,451, forward strand.
TAGAGCAGAATCAGAACTTTAAAGTCTATCCTCTGATGGACAGGCAGCCAGGGACCTCAGAGCTGGACTGATGTGCTCCACTTTTCTGGTCTCAGTGAGGACTCGAGCAGCAGAGTTCTGAATAAGCTGCAGTTGTCTAAATGACTTTTTAGGTAGACCTGTAAAGATGCTGTTACAGTAATCAAGCCGACTAAAGATGAATGCATGGACTAGTTTTTCCAGGTCCTGCTGACACATCAGATCCTTTAACCTTGATATATTCTTAAGGTGATAGTAGGCTGACTTTGTTACTGCCTTAATGTGTATTTCCAAATTTAGGTCTGAGTCCATCACTACACCCAGATTTCTGGCCTGGTTGGTAGTTTCTAGGTGTATAGATAGAAGCTCTGTGGTGACCTGTAATCGTTTCTCTTTGGCTCCAAAGACAATTACCTCAGTTTTGTTTTTGTTTAGCTGGAGAAAGTTGTGGCACATCCAGTCATTAATCTCCTCAATGCATTTACCAAGAGCCTATACAGGGCCTCTGTCTCCTGGTGACACTGTAATATACATCTGCGTGTCATCTGCATAGCTGTGGTAGTTTATTCTGTTGTTTTTTATAATCTGTGCCAGTGGGAGCATGTAGATGTTAAACAGAAGAGGTCCCAGGATGGAACCTTGGGGAACTCCACCAGTGCCGTAACCAGCATTGAGGACACACAGGTCATGACCTCGGTATTTTTCCCGGTGTTTTTTTTATTTTTTTTTATTCAGAGAAATGTCAAATTAATATAAGATGAAAATCGTTCTGACTTTGATTGGTGGAAAGATCAGCATGCATTCTCATTTGTTTTTCTGAAAATAAAGTCCACATAATCCCTTTATTATCACGTTATATTTTAAAACTGAGCGGAAATACTCCACCCGACATTGGAAACATGTTTATCATATTAGGCAGCTTCGATGTGAAAGTCAGCTAGGAAATGGAAGCAAGATGAAGAAATCTACTAAACAAACTAAACTCAGCTTTGGAAAGCCAACTGGCCAGGGGAAAAGAAAGAGAGAAGGAGGGGAGTTCATTTCGCCAATCGCCAGTGAGAATGAGTGACAGTTCATAATGTTCATATGCGTTCAAAGCGCGGCTAGGAATAGGAGGATCATTGTCCTCAGCATTTCAAGCAACAGTCACAAAGCCCCTTGGTTAGGATTTCGTTTTCCAGTCGGCACAAACACACGGCACACAAATCTCTCTCTCAATTCGATTTTCCAAAAAGAAAAGTAGCGACCTGTAATGGAATTGTTGGGAATCGTGACACGGCTTGGGCTGTTAAGCTAACTTTTTTTTTTTTTTTAATCAGGGCTTGACAGTTTTGTGCCAACTGTAGCTAGTGGTCATTCAGCCTCACTAGCTACAGTTTTGTGCAGTGCTATATGGCTTCCTACATGTAAATAAAGCCGACTAATAGAAACTGGGTCAGAAACTTATATTTTTCATTTACTTAAAACAGTTGATCATGCACACGGGGCAAAATAACAGAATGAAATACCCCGTGTACTCTCTCATATGACACAATCTTGAGGTTAGTTGTGCTGCTCATGGTGCATTATGAAGCCAAGTTTTACCAGCATTTAGCTAGTTGTCAGGCCCAGCATGATACCTCTGTCTTCTCTGTGTTGAGTGAATGGATTGAATTGAGACTATTCATCTAAAATACAGCCAACATCTTGTGGTCTGTTTGGCACATTCTACTATGTTAATTTAGTGGGTGGATTCAACCAGTTACTAAGGGAAAATGATTGCATTTTTCCGAATGAACCATTTGGATTTTATTGCAAATGGTTGCACATCGGTTAGACCAATAACCCAACTCATTCATTTGACCTTTTAGTGGGTCATGCACATGCATGGTGATGATGGTGACAATAGTAATAATAATAATAATGTAATATTAATAATAACAATAATATTAATGGTGATGATGATGATGATATTTAAAACAGATGACACAGGAGAGGATGAGAATCAGGGAGTTGAAGAGAGAGAGTCAGTAGAGGAAGAAAGGGGAAGAACTGAGTCTCACTCACTCACTCAAATACTTTTGTGATCACATTGTTATAATAAACTTGTTCACCTACATATTCACCTCCTTGTTGGGCTTGTGATTTACCTGTTTATTCACGTTTCCAAACTGTATTTTAAAAAGTCAACATATTAGGATGTTTTTTTTGTCAAATAAGATTTATCGCAATATTTGACCTCGGTATTTGAAAAATCCTGGTTACGGCCCTGCACACCACATGTGACTCTGGTGTGCTCAGATGTAAAGTTACCTATTGACACAAAGTACTTCCTGTTCTCTAAGTATGTTTTGAACCAGTTTAGTACAGTTCTGGAAAGACCCGCCCAGTTCTCCAGTCGTTTCAGTAATATATTGTGGTCAACTGTATCAAATGCAGCACTGAGAGCCAGTAAAACTAAGACTGACATTTTTCCAGCGTCTGTATTCAGACATATGTCATTAAACACTTTGGTCAGAGCCGTCTCAGTGCTGTGGTGCTGTCTAAAACCTGACTGGAAGGTGTCATAGCAGTTCTTTGTTTTAAAAAGTAATTAAGCTGTTGAAAAACTGCTTTTTCAATGATCTTACTTAAAAATGGGAGATTTGAGATAGGCCTGTAGTTGTTCATTTGTGTCTTGTCAAGATTGTCCTTTTCCAGCAGAGGTTCGATTCCAGCTGTTTTTAGTGGCTCTGGAAACACCCCCGACATTAAAGACAAGTTCACCATCAGTAACAGGTCTGACTCCAAAATCTGTGAGACCCTTTTGAAAAAAGCTGTTGGCAGGATGTGTAACCAGCAAGAGGAGTTCAGCTGACGTAAGATGTCCTCCAGGTCTTTGCTGTAAATGGGTTGGAACTGTGTCATGGTGTTTAAACGGGTTTTCTGTGGACACGGTACATATGCTGAACCTGCTGCTGATGGACCAACTGCTTGTCTAATATTTTGGATTTTGTCTGTGAAGAATTTGGCAAAGTCATTGCAGGCCATGGTGAAATGAAGTTCAGTTGCCACCAACACAGGAGGGTTTGTTAGCCTGTCAGCTGTAGCAAATAAGGCCCGAGCATTAGGACTGTTTTTGGTGATGATGTCAGAGAAGTAGGACTTTCTTGCATTCCTCAGTTGTAAATTATAAGAGTGAAGTTTCTCTTTATAGATGTTATAATGAACCTGGAGATTTGTTTTTCTCCATCTGCGCTCAGCTTTCCGACACTCTCTTTTTCCATTTTTCACCAGTGTGGAATTTGGCCATGGAGACTTCTTCCTTCCAGAGATAACCTTCACCTTAAAGCTGCAGTCTGCAGGATTTGTTGTTGTCATACGTAAAGTCCTACTTTTTGGCATTTTGAGTTTACATGATCTATCAGAACGCTTGAAGTTGAAAACGGTGACCTCCGTAGTCGCAAAATGCAAGAAATGCTTATTTTTTAACCGAAAAATAAAAAGTTATTCAACTTCCTGTCCCGCCCCTTCAAAACACGCGTACACGACTCCTCATTCATCAACTCACCTGTCATTTGCGATCATGGAAGACACAGTAAGTAGACTAGCCCGTAATGAAGTTCAATAGTCCAGATAAATAAGCGTGGGGACGAGCCTACCTTGTATCGCGCGTGCACACTCGGTGATTGACAGGCAGCAGAGCCCAGCTCGTAACCTGATTGGTTACCTTTTACCGGTCCGGTCTGCAATTTTGTAAACAAACCTGCTGGCTTTGGAGGGACCTAGCGGGACATATAGGGGACCTAGAGAACTCTTTTTTTTTGTATTGGGGTATTTAATGTACTACTTTCAGAATCCCCGGACAGTTCCAGGCATTATGCTTGAAAAAGAGTTGCAGACAGCAGCTTTAATGGGAGCAATAGCATCCATAACATTTAACATTTTAGCATTGAAGCTACTGACGAGCTCATTGACTGAACCCCCGGACAGGGCAGGTGTTAAAGAGAAGACCTGGTTAAAGATCTCACTGCTGTTTTCAGTTATACACCGTTTAGAGATCAGTGCTGCTGAGACATTTGTGTGCAGTGAAATCGTACTCTCAAAGAAAACACAGGATGAATCTTTACTTCACTTATGGTTCAGTGTGACCATATTTTCATTACCAAATTGAATTATTACTATTATTATTACTATTATTATTATTATTATTATTATTATTATTATTATGCTTGAAGTTGTAGTCGTGGTTTTCCACCGATTTTTTTCAGGTATTGTTTTCTGCCCCCCTAGATGAGCTAACTGCCCCCCCCCCCCCCACATGCCATTCTGGTCACACCTCAGACTCCAGTAAAGACCAGTTTTGTCCATTGTTTATTTGAATATTTCAGGAGTTCAGATGAGAGCTTCTCTGAGGGAAACTACTTTATACTTTATTTTACTTTGCTTTACTTTGCTTTACTTTATTTTACTTTACTGCACTTTACTGCACTTTATTTTACTTTACTGTACTTTACTGCACTTTATTTTACTTTACTGCACTTTACTGCACTTTATTTTACTTTACTGCACTTTACTGCACTTTATTTTACTTTACTGCACTTTACTGCACTTTATTTTACTTTACTGTACTTTACTGCACTTTATTTTACTTTACTGCACTTTACTGCACTTTATTTTATTTTACTTTACTGCACTTTATTTTACTTTATTTTACTTTGCTGCACTTTATTTTACTTTACTGCACTTTACTGCACGTTATTTTACTTTACTGCACTTTACTGCACTTTATTTTACTTTACTGCACTTTACTGCATTTTATTTTACTTTACTGCACTTTACTGCACTTTATTTTATTTTACTTTACTGCACTTTATTTTACTTTATTTTACTTTGCTGCACTTTATTTTACTTTACTGCACTTTACTGCACTTTATTTTACTTTACTGCACTTTACTTCACTTTAGTGCGCTTTATTTTACTTTACTGTACTATTTGACTTTACTGCACTTTAGTGCACTTTAGTGCACTTTATTTTACTTTACTGTACTTTACTGCACTTTATTTTACTTTACTGCACTTTATTTTACTTTACTGCACTTTATTTTACTTTACTGTACTTTACTGCACTTTATTTTACTTTACTGCACTTTATTTTACTTTACTGCACTTTATTTTACTTTACTGTACTTTACTGCACTTTATTTTACTTTACTGCACTTTACTGCACTTTATTTTACTTTACTGCACTTTATTTTACTTTACTGTATTTTACTGCACTTTATTTTACTTTACTGCACTTTACTGCACTTTATTTTACTTTACTGCACTTTACTGCACTTTATTTTACTTTATTTTACTTTACTGCACTTTATTTTACTTTACTGCACTTTATTTTACTTTATTTTACTTTATTTTACTTTGCTGCACTTTATTTTACTTTACTGTACTTTATTTTACTTTACTGCACTTTACTGCACTTTACTGCACTTTATTTTACTTTACTGTACTTTACTGCACTTTATTTTACTTTACTGTACTTTATTTTACTTAACTGTACTTTACTTCACTTTACTGCACTTTATTTTACTTTAATGCAATTTACTGCACTTTATTTGACTTTACTGCACTTTAGTGGACTTTATTTTACTTTACTGCACTTTACTGCACTTTATTTTACTTTATTTGACTTTACTGCACTTTATTTTACTTTACTGCACTTTACTGGACTTTATTTTACTTTACTGCACTTTATTTTACTTTACTGCACTTTACTGGACTTTATTTTACTTTACTGCACTTTACTGGACTTTATTTTACTTTACTGCACTTTACTTCACTTTATTTTACTTTACTGCACGTTATTTTACTTTACTGCACTTTATTTAACTTTACTGCACTTTATTTAACTTTACTGCACTTTACTGCACTTTATCCATCCATCCATCCATCCATCCATTATCTTCCGCTGGTCCGGGGATCGGGTCGCGGGGGCAGCAGCTTGAGCAAAGAGACCCAGGCGTCCCTGTCCCCGGCCACTTCCTCCAGCTCTTCTGGGGGGACCCCGAGGCGTTCCCAGGCCAGCCGAGAGACATAGTCTCTCCAACGTGTCCTGGGTCTTCCCCGGGGCCTCCTCCCAGTGGGACGGGCCCGGAACACCTCACCGGGGAGGCGTCCAGGAGGCATTCTCACCAGATGCCCGAGCCACCTCATCTGACTCCTCTGGATGCGGAGGAGCAGCGGTTCTACTCCGAGCCCCTCCCGGATGACCGAGCTTCTCACCCTATCTCTAAGGGAGAGCCCAGACACCCTGCGGAGGAAACTCATTTCGGCCGCTTGTATTCGCGATCTCGTTCTTTCGGTCACTACCCACAGCTCGTGACCATAGGTGAGGGTAGGAACATAGATTGACCGGTAAATCGAGAGCTTCGCCTTCTGGCTCAGCTCCTTCTTCACCACGACGGGCCGGTGCAGAGCCCGCATCACTGCAGACGCCGCACCAATCCGTCTGTCAATCTCCTGCTCCATTCGTCCCTCACTCGTGAACAAGACCCCGAGATACTTGAACTCCTCCACTTGGGGAAGGATCTCATTCCCGACCCGAAGAGAGCTTTACTGCACTTTATTTTACTTTACTGCACGTTATTTTACTTTACTGCACTTTATTTTACTTTACTGCACTTTATTTAACTTTACTGCACTTTATTTTACTTTAATGCACTTTACTGCACTATTTGACTTTACTGCACTTTAGTGGACTTTATTTTACTTTACTGCACTTTACTGCACTTTATTTTACTTTATTTGACTTTACTGCACTTTATTTTACTTTACTGCACTTTACTGGACTTTATTTTACTTTACTGCACTTTACTTCACTTTATTTTACTTTACTGCACGTTATTTTACTTTACTGCACTTTACTGCACTTTACTGCACTTTATTTTACTTTACTGCACTTTACTTCACTTTATTTTACTTTACTGCACGTTATTTTACTTTACTGCACTTTACTGCACTTTATTTTACTTTACTGCACTTTACTTCACTTTATTTTACTTTACTGCACTTTACTTCACTTTATTTTACTTTACTGCTTTTACTTCACTTTATTTTACTTTACTGCACGTTATTTTACTTTACTGCACTTTACTGCACTTTATTTTACTTTACTGCACTTTATTTTACTTTACTGCACGTTATTTTACTTTACTGCACTTTACTGCACTTTATTTTACTTTACTGCACTTTACTTCACTTTATTTTACTTTACTGCACGTTATTTTACTTTACTGCACTTTACTGCACTTTATTTTACTTTACTGCACTTTACTTCACTTTATTTTACTTTACTGCACTTTACTTCACTTTATTTTACTTTACTGCTTTTACTTCACTTTATTTTACTTTACTGCACGTTATTTTACTTTACTGCACTTTACTGCACTTTATTTTACTTTACTGCACTTTATTTTACTTTACTGCACGTTATTTTACTTTACTGCACTTTACTGCACTTTATTTTACTTTACTGCACTTTACTTCACTTTATTTTACTTTACTGCACTTTATTTTACTTTACTGCACTTTATTTTACTTTACTGCACTTTAGTGCACTTTATTTAACTTTACTGCACTTCATTTTACTTTACTGCACTTTAGTGCACTTTACTGTAATTTACTGTATTTACTGCACTTTACTACAATTTACCCAACTTTACAACAATGTATCGTACTTTATTGCAATTTGGCACATATTAGCACAATTTATCATACTTCAATACACTTAACTGAACTTTACTGTACTTTACTGCACTTTACCACATATTACAACAATTTATTATACTTTATTGTACCTTATTATACTTTATTGTACTTTATTGTACCTTATTATACTTTACGGCACTTTACTGTGCTTTACCACATATTACCACAATTTATTATACTTTATTGTACTTTACTGCACTTTACTGTGCTTTACCACATATTACCACAATTTATCATACTGTTTTGTACTTTATTGTACTGTATTGTACTTTATTGTACTTTATTATACTCTATTGTACTTTACTGCACTTTACCACATATTACAACAATTTATTATACTTTATTGTACTTTATTGTACTTTACTGCGCTTTACTGCACTATAAATTTCCCTCTGCAGATGTAACAGATGATCACACCAAAGTTAGATGAGTTAAACTCTATGTTGGACCGTACTGTGACAGCTTTGATAATACACAGTGAGAACATAAATGGGATGATTTCGAACGCCTTCAAAAGACTTGAAACATGACCTCAAATCATGGAGTGACATCATCAGGTCCACATGTAGAGTGACATCAGGTCCACATGTAGAGTGACATCATCAGGTCCACATGTAGAGTGACATCATCAGGTCCACATGTAGAGTGACATCATCAGGTCCACATGTAGAGTGACATCAGGTCCACATGTAGAGTGACATCATCAGGTCCACATGTAGAGTGACATCAGGTCCACATGTAGAGTGACATCAGGTCCACATGTAGAGTGACATCATCAGGTCCACATGTAGAGTGACATCATCAGGTCCACATGTAGAGTGACATCAGGTCCACATGTAGAGTGACATCATCAGGTCCACATGTAGAGTGACATCAGGTCCACATGTAGAGTGACATCAGGTCCACATGTGGAGTGACATCAGGTCCACATGTAGAGTGACATCATCAGGTCCACATGTAGAGTGACATCAGGTCCACATGTAGAGTGACATCATCAGGTCCACATGTAGAGTGACATCATCAGGTCCACATGTGGAGTGACATCATCAGGTCCACATGTAGAGTGACATCAGGTCCACATGTGGAGTGACATCAGGTCCACATGTAGAGTGACATCATCAGGTCCACATGTAGAGTGACATCAGGTCCACATGTAGAGTGACATCATCAGGTCCACATGTAGAGTGACATCAGGTCCACATGTAGAGTGACATCATCAGGTCCACATGTAGAGTGACATCAGGTCCACATGTAGAGTGACATCAGGTCCACATGTGGAGTGACATCAGGTCCACATGTAGAGTGACATCATCAGGTCCACATGTAGAGTGACATCAGGTCCACATGTAGAGTGACATCATCAGGTCCACATGTAGAGTGACATCATCAGGTCCACATGTAGAGTGACATCATCAGGTCCACATGTGGAGTGACATCATCAGGTCCACATGTAGAGTGACATCAGGTCCACATGTGGAGTGACATCATCAGGTCCACATGTAGAGTGACATCAGGTCCACATGTGGAGCAAAAAGCTTCTCAGCTGAAGATGGAATGAGCACGAGTCTCTCCCACTGTGGTCACATTGGCTCCTGAAGGGACGTTTTCACACATGAAAGACTTTTCTGTTGGTCATGTGACGTGAAGCTGCCGCCTCCCCAGCAGCCGGCCCACGGCCTCTGTGTATTGTTGCACTGACGGTCTGGTTCTGGTTCTGGTTCTGGTCCCTGTCAGACCATCATGAAGTCGCTCTCTGCCTTGGTTGTGATCAGACATTTCCACAGCTGGTTGTTGGACAGGCTGACAGCTGATCTGAGTGAGTACGCTGCTGTTTCTGCTTCACTTCCTGCATCTGTGTTCGGTCTGCAGCTCCAACCTGAGCTCACCTGGAGGCACGCCTGCAAACACATCCTGGGAATCAGATTCTGGTTCAAATGATTTCAGGAGCTGAAAACAGACTCCAGTCAGGGGCGTGGCCACGGGGGGCTGGAGGGGGGCACTGCCCCCCTGAGAAATGCCCCGTCCATCCAAAGAAAACTGGCCAGAAAAAAGGCCACAATCTATTATCTCTGTTTGTGTCTTGTATTGATAGAATAAATGCAGGTGGTGATTTTAAAAAAGCATATATCTGCAAAGTTTATAGCTTTATTTATTTTTTTGTTATCGTGCCCCCCCCCTCCGTAACCTTAACCCCTTGCTGCTGAAAAAAAAGGCGGTTTTCACATTTTCGTATGTTTTTGTTGTATATAATGATCTGAAATGTAGACTTAATGAAGGTAATAAAAAGCTGGAGTTGGCTGTTCTACATTTCTTTACAAAAAAAAAAATTCATAAAAAAATTCCACACTGTTAACAAAATTGACGGTCATGATATATGCTAGTGTGACCATATTTTCATTACCGAATTGAATTATTACTATCATTATTATTATTATTATTATTATTATTATTATTATTATTATTATTATTATTATTATGCTTGAAGTTGTAGTTGTGGTTTTCCACCGATTGTTTCAGGTATTGTTTTCTGCCCCCCCAGATGAGCTAACTGCCCCCCCCACACATGCCATTCTGCTCACATCTCAGACTCCAGTAAAGACCAGTTTTGTCCATTGTTTATTTGAGTCTCTCAGGAGTGAAGAGGATGTCAAATGAGAGCTTCTCTGAGGGAAACTGCTGCCTCGTTTCTCACAGTTCTCCAGCTCAGTGACAGTAAAGTTTGTTCTGCCTCTCTGATGGAAACAGACTCTGCTTCAGAGATTATTTGCAGCAGATTCGGAGTCAGAACGCCTCTCATCGAGCTGAACTGTTGCCCAGACGAGTGGCTCGCTCACAACTTTGCGTCTCTGACATGAAACCTATCAGACTGAATGTTTGTGTGCAAATAATGACCACTTCAAACATTTGAATTAAATTCCAAATATAAGGCAAGGCAATTTTATTTATAGAGCACAATTCATACAGGCAATTCAAAGTGCTTCACAGCTACATAAAATCACAAGAAGGCAATAAAATCATTAAAAAGAAATAAAAAAAATAATAAAAATTTTAAATTAAAAAAAATAATAATAATAACAAAAATTAAAAATAACATCAAAAAACCCATTAAAAATAATCATTAATTAATAAATTTAAAAGTGAACTGATAACCTCATGTGAAGGTTCATAGTGTGACAGTTAACTGAGTTAGGATTCAAACTCACTGTTTTTTCTTGCCAAAGGAGGGTTTTTATCCCTGAGACTTTCAGGGTCCACAGCTGCTTTGAGCCTGCAGACAGAACTCAGGGCAACAACACATGAAGTTCCTCTGCTTTGAGCCTGCAGACAGCACTCAGGGCAAAACACATGAAGTTCCTCTGCTTTGAGCCTGCAGACAGAACTCAGGGCAACAACACATGAAGTTCCTCTGCTTTGAGCCTGCAGACAGCACTCAGGGCAAAACACATGAAGTTCCTCTGCTTTGAGCCTGCAGACAGAACTCAGGGCATCAACACATGCAGTTCCTCTGCTTTGAGCCTGCAGACAGCACTCAGGGCAACAACACATGAAGTTCCTCTGCTTTAAGCCTGCAGACAGCACTCAGGGCAACAACACATGCAGTTCCTCTGCTTTGAGCCTGCAGACAAACTCAGGGCAACAACACATCCAGTTCCTCTGCTTTCAGCCTGCAGACAGAACTCAGGGCAACAACACATGCAGTTCCTCTGCTTTGAGCCTGCAAACAGAACTCAGGGCAACAACACATGAAGTTCCTCTGCTTTGAGCCTTCAGACAGAACTCAGGGCAACAACACATGCAGTTCCCCTGCTTTGAGCCTGCAGACAGAACTCAGGGCAACAACACATGTAGTTCCTCTGCTTTGAGCCTGCAGACAGAACTCAGGGAAACAACACATGCAGTTCCTCTGCTTTGAGGCTGCAGACAGAACTCAGGGCACCAACACATGCAGTTCCTCTGCTTTGAGCCTGCAGACAGAACTCAGGGCAACAACACATTCTGTTCCTCTGCTTTGAGGCTGCAGACAGAACTCAGGGCAACAACACATGCAGTTCCTCTGCTTTGAGCCTGCAGACAGAACTCAGGGCAACAACACATGCAGTTCCCCTGCTTTGAGCCTGCAGACATAACTCAGGGCAACAACACATGTAGTTCCTTTGCTTTGAGCCTGCAGACAGAACTCAGGGCAACAACACATGCAGTTCCCCTGCTTTAAACCTGCAGACAGCACTCAGGGCAACAACACATGAAGTTCCCCTGCTTTGAGCCTGCAGACAGCACTCAGGGCAACAACACATGTAGTTCCTTTGCTTTGAGCCTGCAGACAGCACTCAGGGCAACAACACATGCAGTTCCCCTGCTTTAAGCCTGCAGACAGCACTCAGGGCAACAACACATGCAGTTCCCCTGCTTTAAGCCTGCAGACAGCACTCAGGGCAACAACACATGCAGTTCCCCTGCTTTAAGCCTGCAGACAGCACTCAGGGCAACAACACATGCAGTTCTCTGCTTTAAGCCTGCAGACAGCACTCAGGGCAACAACACATGTAGTTCCTTTGCTTTGAGCCTGCAGACAGCACTCAGGGCAACAACACATGCAGTTCCCCTGCTTTAAGCCTGCAGACAGCACTCAGGGCAACAACACATGCAGTTCCCCTGCTTTAAGCCTGCAGACAGCACTCAGGGCAACAACACATGCAGTTCTCTGCTTTAAGCCTGCAGACAGCACTCAGGGCAACAACACATGCAGTTCCCCTGCTTTAAGCCTGCAGACAGCACTCAGGGCAACAACACATGCAGTTCCCCTGCTTTAAGCCTGCAGACAGCACTCAGGGCAACAACACATGCAGTTCCCCTGCTTTAAGCCTGCAGACAGCACTCAGGGCAACAACACATGGAGTTCCCCTGCTTTAGCCTGCAGACAGAACTCAGAGCAACAACACATGAAGTTCCCCTGCTTTGAGCCTGCAGACAGCACTCAGGGCAACAACACATGGAGTTCCCCTGCTTTGAGCCTGCAGACAGAACTCAGAGCAACAACACATGGAGTTCCCCTGCTTTGAGCCTGCAGACAGCACTCAGGGCAACAACACATGTAGTTCCTTTGCTTTGAGCCTGCAGACAGCACTCAGGGCAAAAACACATGCAGTTCCCCTGCTTTAAGCCTGCAGACAGCACTCAGGGCAACAACACATGGAGTTCCCCTGCTTTGAGCCTGCAGACAGCACTCAGGGCAACAACACATGCAGTTCCCCTGCTTTGAGCCTGCAGACAGAACTCAGAGCAACAACACATGAAGTTCCCCTGCTTTGAGCCTGCAGACAGAACTCAGAGCAACAACACATGCAGTTCCTCTGCTTTGAGCCTGCAGACAGAACTCAGGGCAACAACACATGCAGTTCCCCTGCTTTAAGCCTGCAGACAGAACTCAGGGCAACAACACATGAAGTTCCCCTGCTTTGAGCCTGCAGACAGCACTCAGGGCAACAACACATGCAGTTCCTCTGCTTTGAGCCTGCAGACAGAACTCAGGGCAACAACACATGTAGTTCCTCTGCTTTAAGCCTGCAGACAGCACTCAGGGCAACAACACATGTAGTTCCTCTGCTTTAAGCCTGCAGACAGCACTCAGGGCAACAACACATGCAGTTCCTCTGCTTTGAGCCTGCAGACAGCATTCAGGGCAACAACACATGCAGTTCTCTGCTTTCCTTGCCCTCAGTGCTCCCACAAAGAGAGGCTGATTGGAGGTAAAACTCTGGCTTACTGCAGACAGAACCTCCAGCTGGTGTTCGTCTGCAGGAGCATCAAAAAGCAGACAACCGCCTCCATGATCATGTGATCTGAAGCAGAAACACAGCAGCTAGCTTCAGTTTTCATCATTTTACCCAAACACAACAAAGCTGCGACCAGGTGTCGGTCAGCTGACTCACTCCTTGAACGGGATTGGCTGTTTGTGTTGATTTCTGATGTGGAAATGTACCAGTTCTCATCCCTGTGTTCTGCTGAAACCGGAGAATCAGTTAAGCTGATTGGCTCTGAATGGGCCCTGAGCAATGTTCAGTGGAGCCTGAGATCCAGTTAGAGAGTTCCCATGAGATGTGGTCAGAACATCAATCCTGTTACAGCCAATCAGCTTGCCCCCTGAACAGCAGCAGAACTTTATTTAAAAACAGTCAGGGAGAGGACAGTTTAAACATTTTACAGAAAAAATCAAACCGTTTGGACGGAATGTGGAAAAAACAGAGATTCTGACACTAAGTTTCATATTCCATATTCCAGCTTCATTTAGCTTGTTCATAAACATCCTCTGACCAAGAAGCCAAATTCCTGCAAAATATGCGGGAAAAGTTGCAGTGCGAGTAGAAACTTGGTGTTCCTGTGACACATTCTAAAGAAAACAGTCAGGACAGAGAACCCACTCTGTAGCATTCCCCTGTTAGCGTGAAGCTAACCCTGTTAGCATGAAGCATTCCCCTGTTAGCATGAAGCATTCCTCTGTTAGCATGAAGCATTTCCCTGTTAGCATGAAGCTAACCCTGTTAGCATGAAGCATTCCCCTGTTAGCATGAAGCATTCCTCTGTTAGCATGAAGCATTCCTCTGTTAGCATGAAGCATTCCCCTGTTAGCATGAAGCATTTCCCTGTTAGCATGAAGCTAACCCTGTTAGTATGAAGCATTCCCCTGTTAGCATGAAGCTAACCCTGTTAGTATGAAGCATTCCCCTGTTAGCATAAAGCTAACCCTGTTAGCATGAAGCATTCCTCTGTTAGCATGAAGCATTCCCCTGTTAGCATGAAGCTAACCCTGTTAGTATGAAGCATTCCCCTGTTAGCATGAAGCTAACCCTGTTAGCATGCAGGGAACAGCAGAAAGAGCTTTAAAATGGCTCCTGTGTTTGGTTTCCTTTATGTGTAGAGCCTGATTATAATCCACTGCAGACATGCTGATCCCTGTATTACATAAACTTTTTAAAACTCGTCTTAAAACCCATTTTTATGCCCTGGCTTTTAACCCAGCATGAGACTCTGTTTCTGTTATTGTTTTATTGTTTTTATTGTTTTAATATTGTTGTTGTTTATTGTTGTTTTTGCATTGTTCTTGTGTTTTCTGCCTTGTATTTTGTGTTGTACAGCACTTTGTTTCAGCCACGGCTGTGTTAAAAGGCTTTATAAATAGAGTTGAGTTGAGTTGAGATAAACTCACATTTATTTTTCATCCCTAAATAAATTCTGTAAACGTATTTAATGATTCCTCTAATATTCAGAACAGTGATAAATGTTGAGTCTCCCAAATGATGCTCAGATACAGTCAGTGTAGTAACCGTTGGTCCAAATGTACCCAGAATTATGGGGGAATGGTTGTGTTGTCGCTGCGTCCCGTTCAAACAGCGACAGATCGCTGAGATATTTGGAACTTTTCAGGGTTACATAAGTCACGTGACCATCTCTGCTGTCTGTGACTCCGCCCACTCAGGTCACCGGCTGGATGACGTTCCAGCCGTGCGACGCCACCTGGTGAGAAGAAGCTCCAGAGGGCCGATCGTACACCTGAGCAAAGACCAGACCAGTGGACCCCCGAAGCCGCCGCTGCGCGCAGACCGCACGCCTCATGAGGTCAGGGGGCGGAGCTTAGCATGCTTCATCTCTTTCATTTCCACTGACACAGTTCAGCTGCTTCATCTCTTTCATTTCCACTGATACAGATCAGCTGCTTCATCTCTTTCATTTCCACTGACACAGATCAGCTGCTTCATCTCTTTCATTTCCACTGATACAGATCAGCTGCTTCATCTCTTTCATTTCCACTGATACAGATCAGCTGCTTCATCTCTTTCATTTCCACTGACACAGATCAGCTGCTTCATCTCTTTCATTTCCACTGACACAGATCAGCTGCTTCATCTCTTTCATTTCCACTGACACAGATCAGCTGCTTCATCTCTTGAGTTTCTGGCCTTCTCTCTCTCTCTGACAGTTAAAGAAGCTGAGGAGCACCATATAAAGCTGATTTCCGGTTGAAATGATCAAAGTGTTGTTGAACTGAAAGAGAAAAGTTCTCCTCAGTTGGACCTGTTTGATGCTTGCTGCATGTGTTAATGAGTGAAACAGCAGGTTCTCAGTGGAAGACGAAGGAAGATGGCTTCCTGCCTCCTTTCTTTGTGCTGAAGCTGACAGGATTCACAGGAATGTTGGAGGCTTTGTTCAGTTTAAGTGAAGGTTGATTAGAGTCCAGGTGCTTTGGTGGGAACGGGATCACGTGATGCGATTCCCAACAACAAAACAAGCGTAATGTCCAAACTGAGGCTGAGAAGGGGGCGAAAGACGAGCCCGGAGTCTGAGCGGCTTAATCCAGGTGGCATTGTGAGCAGGTGACACCCTGGAGAGTCGCTCAGGTGGAGCAGGTAAAGTCCGGGCTCAGCCTCCGCTCGGCTCACTTTGTTTCGCTCGTCAGGATGGTGAGTTTGGACCTGAAGACTCCACAGAACAAGGTACGCTTCAGACAGCCTGAAACCAGTTTACCTGCGTTCAGACTGGGTCAAACTGGTGTGTGAGTTCCGTTTGAATCTGATTAGTTCTGCTGTCACCTGCTTCGCCTTTTTTCCTTCAGCGCCACCTGCTCATTAAGACTGAAACTATATCTAACTAAATATTTTTATATTTATATTGTATTATATGTATTTATATATTTTATATATTTTTATAATATTTATATTTTATATATTTTTTATTATATTTATATTTGATATATTTTTTATTATATTTATATTTTATATTATATTAATATTTAATATATTTTTTACATTTGCTGTTACATTTGGTGGTCCTGGCGCTCCCTGTCCCACCCTGGATCCTCTTGCTTGATGTTTGGGCCCCTCGGTGTTACATTTCATGGGTCTGTGTGCGGCAGGTGTTCGTGGAGCTGAACGAGCTGGTGATCGACGGGAACCAGGAGCTGCAGTGGAGGGAGACGGCTCGATGGATCAAGTTTGAGGAGGAGGTGGATGAGGAGACGGAGCGCTGGGGGAGGCCTCGCATCGCCTCCCTGTCCTTCCGATCGCTGCTGGAGCTCCGGAAAACCATCTCCCACGGTGAGCAGGGGGCTCTCTGCTGCCCCCAGTGGACAGCGTTATCCTCCTGTTTCTCTTTATTTCAGGGAACTAATTATTTACATACTTTATATTATTTATTTATTTATTTATATACTTTTAGAATGAAAACAGTTCTGAATAAACCGCCGAGGGAAGATAGGAAGAAGAACTGACTGGCAGGGTTAAAGTGACATCACAACATCTGGCACAGCTGCCTGTCAGTCTATGAGCAGGGCTAAAGTGACATCACAACATCTGGCACAGCTGCCTGTCAGTCTCTGAGCAGGGTTAAAGTGACATCACAACATTTGGCACAGCTGCCTGTCAGTCTTTGAGCAGGGTTAAAGTGACATCACAACATCTGGCACAGCTGCCTGTCAGTCTGTGAGCAGGGTTAAAGTGACATCACAACATCTGGCACAGCTGCCTGTCAGTCTATGAGCAGGGTTAAAGTGACATCACAACATCTGGCACAGCTGCCTGTCAGTCTGTGAGCAGGGTTAAAGTGACATCACAACATCTGGCACAGCTGCCTGTCAGTCTATGAGCAGGGCTAAAGTGACATCACAACATCTGGCACAGCTGCCTGTCAGTCTTTGAGCAGGGTTAAAGTGACATCACAACATCTGGCACAGCTGCCTGTCAGTCTGTGAGCAGGGCTAAAGTGACATCACAACATCTGGCACAGCTGCCTGTCAGTCTGTTAGCAGGGTTAAAGTGACATCACAACATCTGGCACAGCTGCCTGTCAGTCTGTGAGCAGGGCTAAAGTGACATCACAACATCTGGCACAGCTGCCTGTCAGTCTGTTAGCAGGGTTAAAGTGACATCACAACATCTGGCACAGCTGCCTGTCAGTCTGTGAGCAGGGCTAAAGTGACATCACAACATCTGGCACAGCTGCCTGTCAGTCTGTGAGCAGGGCTAAAGTGACATCACAACATCTGGCACAGCTGCCTGTCAGTCTATGAGCAGGGTTAAAGTGACATCACAACATCTGGCACAGCTGCCTGTCAGTCTGTGAGCAGGGTTAAAGTGACATCACAACATCTGGCACAGCTGCCTGTCAGTCTGTGAGCAGGGTTAAAGTGACATCACAACATCTGGCACAGCTGCCTGTCAGTCTATGAGCAGGGTTAAAGTGACATCACAACATCTGGCACAGCTGCCTGTCAGTCTGTGAGCAGGGCTAAAGTGACATCACAACATCTGGCACAGCTGCCTGTCAGTCTGTGAGCAGGGTTAAAGTGACATCACAACATCTGGCACAGCTGCCTGTCAGTCTATGAGCAGGGTTAAAGTGACATCACAAAATCTAGCACAGCTGCCTGTCAGTCTGTGAGCAGGGTTAAAGTGATATCACAACATCTGGCACAGCTGCCTGTCAGTCTATGAGCAGGGTTAAAGTGACATCACAACATCTGGCACAGCTGCCTGTCAGTCTGTGAGCAGGGTTAAAGTGACATCACAACATCTGGCACAGCTGCCTGTCAGTCTGTGAGCAGGGTTAAAGTGACATCACAACATTTGGCACAGCTGCCTGTCAGTCTTTGAGCAGGGCTAAAGTGACATCACAACATCTGGCACAGCTGCCTGTCAGTCTGTGAGCAGGGTTAAAGTGACATCACAACATTTGGCACAGCTGCCTGTCAGTCTTTGAGCAGGGCTAAAGTGACATCACAACATTTGGCACAGCTGCCTGTCAGTCTGTGAGCAGGGTTAAAGTGACATCACAACATCTGGCACAGCTGCCTGTCAGTCTATGAGCAGGGTTAAAGTGACATCACAACATCTGGCACAGCTGCCTGTCAGTCTGTGAGCAGGGCTAAAGTGACATCACAACATCTGGCACAGCTGCCTGTCAGTCTGTGAGCAGGGTTAAAGTGACATCACAACATCTGGCACAGCTGCCTGTCAGTCTATGAGCAGGGTTAAAGTGACATCACAAAATCTAGCACAGCTGCCTGTCAGTCTGTGAGCAGGGTTAAAGTGATATCACAACATCTGGCACAGCTGCCTGTCAGTCTATGAGCAGGGTTAAAGTGACATCACAACATCTGGCACAGCTGCCTGTCAGTCTGTGAGCAGGGTTAAAGTGACATCACAACATCTGGCACAGCTGCCTGTCAGTCTGTGAGCAGGGTTAAAGTGACATCACAACATTTGGCACAGCTGCCTGTCAGTCTTTGAGCAGGGCTAAAGTGACATCACAACATCTGGCACAGCTGCCTGTCAGTCTGTGAGCAGGGTTAAAGTGACATCACAACATTTGGCACAGCTGCCTGTCAGTCTTTGAGCAGGGCTAAAGTGACATCACAACATTTGGCACAGCTGCCTGTCAGTCTGTGAGCAGGGTTAAAGTGACATCACAACATCTGGCACAGCTGCCTGTCAGTCTGTGAGCAGGGCTAAAGTGACATCACAACATCTGGCACAGCTGCCTGTCAGTCTGTGAGCAGGGTTAAAGTGACATCACAACATCTGGCACAGCTGCCTGTCAGTCTGTGAGCAGGGTTAAAGTGACATCACAACATCTGGCACAGCTGCCTGTCAGTCTGTGAGCAGGGCTAAAGTGACATCACAACATCTGGCACAGCTGCCTGTCAGTCTGTGAGCAGGGCTAAAGTGACATCACAACATCTGGCACAGCTGCCTGTCAGTCTGTGAGCAGGGTTAAAGTGACATCACAACATCTGGCACAGCTGCCTGTCAGTCTGTGAGCAGGGCTAAAGTGACATCACAACATCTGGCACAGCTGCCTGTCAGTCTGTGAGCAGGGTTAAAGTGACATCACAACATCTGGCACAGCTGCCTGTCAGTCTAACCAGAGCTATAGAGTTACAGAGTTGCGACACGCTTTGAAGTCGCCGCTCGGGCTGTCACGTGGTTCATGTGAGCCTCCTAAACATCACAGCGCTGTCAGTCAGTCTGTTTTTCTTTTTTGGAGCGCAGAGACACATTTATCACCATTTTAAATGGTAGAGGGTACCCCTGCATGCTAGCAGTGGGCAGCTACCTGGTCCTCCTTTATACTGAATCATGCCAGAGGTCCAGCTTACCTTCAGATCTACATCCTCCAACAGAGCCTGATGTTACTGTCTGTTCTCAGGATTTACTCCTGTTGGCCCAAACACTCCATCTGTAGAAGATGTCATTCAGTCTGTCTGTTCTCTGGTGTCAGATGGACAATGAGCCCCCCCCCCCCCCCCCCCCCCCCCGCGACCCGACCGACGGATTCAGCGGGTATAATGGATGGATGGATGGATTAAAATATGAATTTAACTTTTTTTCTGGTTAAAACCATATTAATGACTAAATAAATGTGTCAGTTGTGAAAAAATAAACAAAACAGATTTAAACCAAACATTTTATTATAAAATGTCATCATGGAAAATGTAAAACAAGCCTTAATAAAGAAGTTATTTTACTGCTATTTATACTGTTGGGTAGATTAATCTGCAACAATGAACTGTATTTGATCAAATTTAAGGGTTTGGACATTGTAGAAATCGGCTGAAGCCCTAATGAGGGTTGATCCATGACAGCAGCGAGCACCACATCTGCTGACCTCCCTGACAACAACAACAGAGAAATTAATAAATTCATTATCACAGCTGCAAAGTCATGCTGAAAAAAACTTACTTAATTAAAGACCAGTCAGCTAACGCCTCACTATGCCAAAAATGTTGTAATTTAATCAATTTACCGGAGAAAATACGTCTGAAATACCAAAAATGTATTAAATATATAGTATTTTGGTAATGTTTTAAAACCTAACAATCAAAACAACTTTACATTATGTCACCTGACAATAAAAAGTTAACGGACTTTAGTGAAATGATCACGTTAGCCTCCCTTACCAAGCTTTAAGCTAGGTCCCTAAATCCATTACAATTTTAACATCAACATCGACATTTCATGCTAACCAAATATAAAAATAACGATGTCTAAGAGTATACTTCTGATAGATAATGCTTAAAAATGTAAACAACGTTTAAAATGCTGTTATTTTATTAACTTACCAGTAATTGTTCTTGACGAGTAATTGAGGTTAACGGAGCTGCGTCCCTTGTTTGGAACTATCGGCGTCTCCGTGACCCACGTGACCTCCGCATTCCTTTCTTTCTGTAGAAGTCTGTGGGAGTGTCGCCACTCTCTTTTTACACCACTCTGAGTCTAACCCCTTGATGATGATGTCATGTTGCCGTGGTTTCCCCCCGATGATGATGTCCCGTTGCCGTGGTTGCAGGCGCCGTCCTCCTGGACCTGAAGCAGAGGACTCTGCCCGGCATCGCTCAGCAGGTGGTGGAGCAGATGGTGATCTCAGACCAGATCAGGGCCGAAGACCGAGCCAACGTGCTGAGAGCTCTGCTGCTGCGACACAGGTGCACGTGCACAGCTGTCACATGCACAGCTGTCACATGCACACCTGTCACATGCACACCTGTCAGGTTCACACGCACACCTGTCACATAAACAGCTGTCAGGTGCACAGCTGTCACATGCACAGCTGTCACATGCACACCTGTCACATAAACAGCTGTCAGGTGCACAGCTGTCACATGCACAGCTGTCAGGTGCACAGCTGTCACATAAACAGCTGTCACATGCACAGCTGTCAGGTGCACAGCTGTCACATGCACAGCTGTCACATGCACAGCTGTCACATAAACAGCTGTCACATGCACAGCTGTCAGGTGCACAGCTGTCACATGCACAGCTGTCACATAAACAGCTGTCACATGCACAGCTGTCACATGCACAGCTGTCACATGCACAGCTGTCACATGCACACCTGTCAGGTGCACAGCTGTCACATGCACAGCTGTCAGGTGCACAGCTGTCACATAAACAGCTGTCACATGCACAGCTGTCAGGTGCACAGCTGTCACATAAACAGCTGTCACATGCACAGCTGTCACATGCACAGCTGTCACATAAACAGCTGTCACATGCACAGCTGTCACATGCACAGCTGTCACATGCACAGCTGTCACATGCACACCTGTCAGGTGCACACCTGTCACATGCACAGCTGTCACATGCACACCTGTCACATGCACACCTGTCACATAAACAGCTGTCAGGTTCACACGCACACCTGTCACATAAACAGCTGTCAGGTGCACAGCTGTCACATGCACAGCTGTCACATGCACACCTGTCACATAAACAGCTGTCAGGTGCACAGCTGTCACATGCACAGCTGTCACATGCACACCTGTCACATAAACAGCTGTCAGGTGCACAGCTGTCACATGCACAGCTGTCACATGCACACCTGTCACATGCACAGCTGTCAGGTGCACAGCTGTCACATAAACAGCTGTCACATGCACAGCTGTCAGGTGCACAGCTGTCACATGCACAGCTGTCACATGCACAGCTGTCACATAAACAGCTGTCACATGCACAGCTGTCAGGTGCACAGCTGTCACATGCACAGCTGTCACATGCACACCTGTCAGGTGCACACCTGTCACATGCACAGCTGTCACATGCACACCTGTCACATGCACACCTGTCACATAAACAGCTGTCACATGCACAGCTGTCACATGCACACCTGTCACATAAACAGCTGTCACATGCACAGCTGTCACATGCACAGCTGTCACATAAACAGCTGTCACATGCACAGCTGTCACATGCACAGCTGTCACATGCACAGCTGTCACATGCACACCTGTCAGGTGCACACCTGTCACATGCACAGCTGTCACATGCACACCTGTCACATGCACACCTGTCACATAAACAGCTGTCACATGCACAGCTGTCACATGCACACCTGTCACATAAACAGCTGTCACATGCACACCTGTCACATGCACACCTGTCACATGCACAGCTGTCACATGCACACCTGTCACATAAACAGCTGTCACATGCACACCTGTCACATAAACAGCTGTCACATGCACAGCTGTCAGGTGCACAGCTGTCACATAAACAGCTGTCACATGCACAGCTGTCACATGCACACCTGTCACATGCACACCTGTCACATAAACAGCTGTCACATGCACACCTGTCACATGCACAGCTGTCACATGCACAGCTGTCACATGCACAGCTGTCAGGTGCACAGCTGTCACATGCACAGCTGTCACATGCACACCTGTCACATGCACAGCTGTCACATGCACAGCTGTCACATGCACAGCTGTCACATGCACAGCTGTCACATAAACAGCTTTCACATGCACAGCTGTCACATGCACAGCTGTCACATGCACACCTGTCACATGCACAGCTGTCACGTGCACAGCTGTCACATGCACAGCTGTCACATGCACACCTGTCACATGCACAGCTGTCAGGTGCACAGCTGTCACATGCACAGCTGTCACATGCACACCTGTCACATGCACAGCTGTCAGGTGCACAGCTGTCACATGCACAGCTGTCACATGCACACCTGTCACATAAACAGCTGTCACATAAACAGCTGTCACATGCACACCTGTCACATGCACACCTGTCACATAAACAGCTGTCACATGCACACCTGTCACATGCACACCTGTCACATGCACACCTGTCACATGCACACCTGTCACATGCACAGCTGTCACATGCACAGCTGTCACATAAACAGCTGTCACATAAACAGCTGTCACATGCACAGCTGTCACATAAACAGCTGTCACATAAACAGCTGTCACATGCACACCTGTCACATGCACACCTGTCACATGCACAGCTGTCACATAAACAGCTGTCACATAAACAGCTGTCACATAAACAGCTGTCACATGCACACCTGTCACATGCACAGCTGTCACATAAACAGCTGTCACATAAACAGCTGTCACATGCACACCTGTCACATGCACACCTGTCACATGCACACCTGTCACATGCACACCTGTCACATGCACACCTGTCACATGCACAGCTGTCAGGTGCACAGCTGTCACATGCACAGCTGTCACATAAACAGCTGTCACATGCACACCTGTCACATGCACACCTGTCACATGCACACCTGTCACATGCACACCTGTCACATGCACAGCTGTCACATAAACAGCTGTCACATGCACACCTGTCACATGCACACCTGTCACATAAACAGCTGTCACATGCACACCTGTCACATGCACACCTGTCACATGCACACCTGTCACATGCACAGCTGTCACATGCACACCTGTCACATGCACAGCTGTCACATGCACAGCTGTCAAATGCACACCTGTCACATGCACACCTGTCACATGCACAGCTGTCAGGTGCACAGCTGTCACATGCACAGCTGTCACATGCACACCTGTCAGGTGCACACCTGTCAGGTGCACAGCTGTCACATGCACAGCTGTCACATGCACAGCTGTCACATGCACAGCTGTCACATGCACAGCTGTCACATGCACACCTGTCAGGTGCACAGCTGTCACATGCACACCTGTCACATGCACAGCTGTCACATGCACAGCTGTCACATGCACACCTGTCAGGTGCACAGCTGTCACATGCACAGCTGTCACATGCACAGCTGTCACATGCACACCTGTCACATGCACACCTGTCACATGCACAGCTGTCAGGTGCACAGCTGTCACATGCACAGCTGTCACATGCACACCTGTCACATGCACAGCTGTCAGGTGCACAGCTGTCACATGCACAGCTGTCACATGCACAGCTGTCACATGCACACCTGTCACATGCACAGCTGTCACATGCAGAGCTGTCACATGCACAGCTGTCACATAAACAGCTGTCACATGCACACCTGTCACATGCACACCTGTCACATGCACAGCTGTCACATGCACAGCTGTCACATGCACACCTGTCACATGCACAGCTGTCACATAAACAGCTTTCACATGCACAGCTGTCACATGCACAATCTGTCACATGCACAGCTGTCACATGCACAGCTGTCACATGCACACCTGTCACATGCACAGCTGTCACATAAACAGCTTTCACATGCACAGCTGTCACGTGCACAGCTGTCACGTGCACAGCTGTCACATAAACAGCTGTCACATGCACACCTGTCACATGCACAGCTGTCACATGCACACCTGTCACATGCACACCTGTCAGGTGCACACCTGTCACATGCACAGCTGTCAGGTGCACAGCTGTCACATGCACAGCTGTCACATGCACACCTGTCACATGCACAGCTGTCAGGTGCACACCTGTCACATGCACAGCTGTCAGGTGCACAGCTGTCACATGCACACCTGTCACATAAACAGCTGTCAGGTGCACAGCTGTCACATGCACACCTGTCACATGCACAGCTGTCACATAAACAGCTGTCACATGCACACCTGTCACATGCACACCTGTCACATAAACAGCTGTCAAATGCACACCTGTCACATGCACACCTGTCACATGCACACCTGTCACATGCACAGCTGTCAGGTGCACAGCTGTCACATGCACAGCTGTCAGGTGCACAGCTGTCACATGCACACCTGTCACATAAACAGCTGTCACATGCACACCTGTCACATGCACACCTGTCACATAAACAGCTGTCACATGCACACCTGTCACATGCACACCTGTCACATAAACAGCTGTCACATGCACACCTGTCACATAAACAGCTGTCACATGCACACCTGTCACATGCACACCTGTCACATAAACAGCTGTCACATGCACACCTGTCACATGCACACCTGTCACATGCACACCTGTCACATGCACACCTGTCACATGCACACCTGTCAGGTGCACAGCTGTCACATGCACACCTGTCACATGCACACCTGTCACATGCACACCTGTCACATGCACAGCTGTCAGGTGCACAGCTGTCACATGCACACCTGTCACATGCACACCTGTCACATGCACACCTGTCACATGCACAGCTGTCAGGTGCACAGCTGTCACATGCACAGCTGTCACATGCACACCTGTCACATGCACACCTGTCACATAAACAGCTGTCACATGCACACCTGTCACATGCACACCTGTCACATGCACACCTGTCACATGCACAGCTGTCACATGCACAGCTGTCACATGCACAGCTGTCACATGCACAGCTGTCACATGCACAGCTGTCACATGCACAGCTGTCACATGCACAGCTGTCACATGCACAGCTGTCACATGCACACCTGTCACATGCACAGCTGTCACATGCACACCTGTCACATGCACAGCTGTCACATGCACACCTGTCACATGCACAGCTGTCACATGCACAGCTGTCACATGCACACCTGTCACATGCACAGCTGTCACATGCACACCTGTCACATGCACACCTGTCACATGCACAGCTGTCACATGCACACCTGTCACATGCACACCTGTCACATAAACAGCTGTCACATGCACAGCTGTCAGGTGCACAGCTGTCACATGCACAGCTGTCAGGTGCACAGCTGTCACATGCACAGCTGTCACATGCACAGCTGTCAGGTGCACAGCTGTCACATGCACAGCTGTCACATGCACAGCTGTCAGGTGCACAGCTGTCACATGCACAGCTGTCACATGCACAGCTGTCAATTTCACAGCTGTCACATGCACAGCTGTCACATAAACAGCTGTCACATGCACAGCTGTCACATGCACAGCTGTCACATGCACAGCTGTCAGGTGCACAGCTGTCACATGCACAGCTGTCAGGTGCACAGCTGTCACATGCACACCTGTCACATGCACACCTGTCACATGCACAGCTGTCACATGCACACCTGTCACATAAACAGCTGTCACATGCACACCTGTCACATAAACAGCTGTCACATGC
Organism: Odontesthes bonariensis; assembly: GCF_027942865.1. Lineage (NCBI taxonomy): Eukaryota > Metazoa > Chordata > Actinopteri > Atheriniformes > Atherinopsidae > Odontesthes > Odontesthes bonariensis. Next base: position 948,031 of record NC_134519.1, read on the forward strand.
ACACCTGTCACATGCACACCTGTCACATAAACAGCTGTCACATGCACACCTGTCACATGCACACCTGTCACATGCACACCTGTCACATAAACAGCTGTCACATGCACACCTGTCACATGCACACCTGTCACATGCACACCTGTCACATAAACAGCTGTCACATGCACACCTGTCACATAAACAGCTGTCACATGCACAGCTGTCACATGCACACCTGTCACATGCACACCTGTCACATAAACAGCTGTCACATAAACAGCTGTCACATAAACAGCTGTCACATGCACACCTGTCACATGCACACCTGTCACATAAACAGCTGTCACATGCACACCTGTCACATAAACAGCTGTCACATGCACACCTGTCACATGCACACCTGTCACATGCACAGCTGTCACATAAACAGCTGTCACATAAACAGCTGTCACATGCACACCTGTCACATGCACACCTGTCAGGTGCACAGCTGTCACATGCACACCTGTCACATGCACACCTGTCACATGCACACCTGTCACATGCACAGCTGTCAGGTGCACAGCTGTCACATGCACAGCTGTCACATAAACAGCTGTCACATGCACACCTGTCACATGCACACCTGTCACATAAACAGCTGTCACATGCACACCTGTCACATGCACACCTGTCACATGCACACCTGTCACATGCACACCTGTCACATGCACAGCTGTCACATGCACACCTGTCACATGCACAGCTGTCACATGCACAGCTGTCAAATGCACACCTGTCACATGCACAGCTGTCACATGCACAGCTGTCAGGTGCACAGCTGTCACATGCACAGCTGTCACATGCACAGCTGTCAGGTGCACAGCTGTCACATGCACAGCTGTCAAATGCACACCTGTCACATGCACAGCTGTCACATGCACAGCTGTCAGGTGCACAGCTGTCACATGCACAGCTGTCACATGCACAGCTGTCAGGTGCACAGCTGTCACATGCACAGCTGTCACATGCACAGCTGTTACATGCACAGCTGTCACATAAACAGCTGTCAGGTGCACAGCTGTCACATGCACAGCTGTCAGGTGCACAGCTGTCACATGCACAGCTGTCACATAAACAGCTGTCAGGTGCACAGCTGTCACATGCACAGCTGTCACATGCACACCTGTCAGGTGCACAGCTGTCACATGCACACCTGTCACATGCACAGCTGTCAGGTGCACAGCTGTCACATGCACAGCTGTCACATGCACAGCTGTCACATGCACACCTGTCACATGCACAGCTGTCACATGCACACCTGTCACATGCACACCTGTCACATGCACACCTGTCACATGCACAGCTGTCAGGTGCACAGCTGTCACATGCACAGCTGTCACATGCACACCTGTCACATGCACACCTGTCACATGCACAGCTGTCACATGCACAGCTGTCACATGCACACCTGTCACATGCACACCTGTCACATGCACACCTGTCACATGCACACCTGTCACATGCACACCTGTCACATGCACAGCTGTCACATGCACAGCTGTCACATAAACAGCTGTCACATGCACAGCTGTCACATGCACAGCTGTCACATGCACACCTGTCACATGCACACCTGTCACATGCACAGCTGTCACATAAACAGCTGTCACATGCACAGCTGTCACATGCACACCTGTCACATGCACAGCTGTCACATAAACAGCTGTCACATGCACACCTGTCACATGCACAGCTGTCACATGCACACCTGTCACATGCACAGCTGTCACATAAACAGCTGTCACATGCACAGCTGTCACATGCACAGCTGTCACATGCACACCTGTCACATGCACACCTGTCACATGCACAGCTGTCACATGCACAGCTGTCACATGCACAGCTGTCACATGCACACCTGTCACATGCACAGCTGTCACATAAACAGCTGTCACATGCACACCTGTCACATGCACAGCTGTCACATGCACAGCTGTCAGGTGCACAGCTGTCACATGCACAGCTGTCACATGCACACCTGTCACATGCACAGCTGTCAGGTGCACACCTGTCACATGCACAGCTGTCACATGCACACCTGTCAGGTGCACAGCTGTCACATAAACAGCTGTCACATAAACAGCTGTCACATGCACACCTGTCACATGCACACCTGTCACATGCACACCTGTCACATGCACACCTGTCACATAAACAGCTGTCACATAAACAGCTGTCACATGCACACCTGTCACATGCACACCTGTCACATAAACAGCTGTCACATGCACAGCTGTCACATGCACACCTGTCACATGCACACCTGTCACATGCACACCTGTCACATGCACAGCTGTCAGGTGCACAGCTGTCACATGCACAGCTGTCAGGTGCACAGCTGTCACATGCACAGCTGTCACATGCACAGCTGTCAGGTGCACAGCTGTCACCTGCACACCTGTCACATGCACACCTTTCAGGCTCACATGCACACCTGTCAGGTTCACATGCACACCTTTCAGGCTCACATGCACACCTGTCAGGTTCACATGCACACCTTTCAGGCTCACATGCACACCTGTCAGGCTCACATGCACACCTGTCAGGTTCACATGCACACCTGTCAGGTTCACATGCACACCTGTCAGGCTCACATGCACACCTGTCAGGCTCACATGCACACCTGTCAGGTTCACACGCACACCTGTCAGGCTCACATGCACACCTGTCAGGCTCACATGCACACCTGTCCATCATCCATTAATCCATCAGGAAGTTTGCATTACCATCTCCTCCTCCTCCTCCTTCTCCTCCTCCTCCTCCTCCTCCTCCTCCTCCTCCTCCTCCTCCTCCTCCTCCTTCTCCTCCTCCTCCTCCTCCTCCTCCTCCTTCTTCTCCTCCTCCTCCTCCTCCTCCTCCTCCTTCTCCTCCTCCTCCTCCTCCTCCTCCTCCTCCTTCTTCTCCTCCTCCTCCTCCTCCTCCTCTTCTTCTTCTCCTTCTCCTCCTTCTTCTCCTTCTCCTCCTCCTCCTCCTCCTTCTCCTCCTCCTTCTTCTCCTCCTCAGCCATCCCAGTGATGAGAAAGATCACAGCCTGTTCAGCAGGAACATCCCTGCAGCCAACATGGCCTCCCTGACTGATAACGGCCGGTCAGAGTTCTCCGTGCACCCCCCCCCTCACAGAGAGGCTGATGGGGAGAAGCCCAAGGTAAGAGAAGCTGTGTGTTTGTTCCAGACCAGGTGAGCGTTTCCGCTCTGAGGGAGGAGCCTGCTGGGGTCTCTTACCTGGACTTTGTTCTCTTTCTAGAAGGAAGTGTCCCCCCTTTGCAACGCCAGGTCCAAACATGAGGTGAAGCTGATGGAGAAGATCCCAGAGCGAGCTGAGGCCACCGTGGTGCTTGTAGGTACGAATCAGACCAGATCAGATTCCTGATTCAGTGACAGATGCAACAGAGACTGATTGGGAGGATGATCAATAGTTCAGTCTCAGAGAGGTTTAGTTGAAGGTGTAGATCCTTTATACATGAGGAGATCTAGAAGAGATGAGCTGAGATTCATGCTAACACTGTTGGAATGAAGGTACAACTGGGTATCATCTGCGTAGCAGTGAAGCCGTGAGAAGCGATGACTGGACCCCAGCAGGCGGTGGATGGGTCAAACACAAACGGTCCTGGTACTGAGCCATGGGGCACAAAACTATTGTCCAGAAAACTCTAAGTATTCATCCCTTGTAATGAGGACAATGAAGATAATAGCATGATGGTTTGATCTACATCAGTGGTTTTCAAAGTGGGGGCCACCAGGGGCCGCTAGGTGGGCCACCAGGGGGCGCTAGGGGGGCCACCAGGGGGCGCTAGGGGGCCACCAGGGGCCGCTAGGGGGCCACCAGGGGCCGCTAGGGTGGCCACCAGGGGCCGCTAGGGGGCCACCAGGGGCCGCTAGGGGGGCCTCAGAAAATTGGAGGGAAGATAAGAAAAAAATGCAAAAATTAAAAAAATAGAATTCAATTTTTTTTAAACATCATTATAAAAAATAGTCACATTTTTTTAATCAGTATTGTAAAATACAATTTATAATAATATATCATATGGAAATGTTATTTGCCATGCTCGTCTTTCTGATTGGCTGCCAGTCAAAACATGGTAGACCTGGCGGTTTGCGCCTGTTCTGAAGCTGCGCTGCTCCTCAAGCTAGCATGTAGCTAGCTTAGCCAACATGGACAGATTTTTGACTTGGAAGAGACCGAAAGAACTGGCCGACTAAAATCAGAAAGTATGAGGCAGCATACATTAAGTTTGGCTTTACAGCGTCCTCTGTCTGGAGACGCTCAAACGAGTGTTCAAAACCTTCGACACTTCAGCGTCACTCGATACAAAAACATGCGGCAGACTTCTTCAGACGTAAAGAAGAGCATTTAGTCCGGCTGCATTCACACAGCGACCTGCTGTCCGTGAGGAAAAGAAGGAAAATACCTTCTAAAAGTTGATGTTTCTGTACATATTTTGTAGCATCGTCTGTGGTTTGCAAAGGGGGCCAGAAGCTAACACTGTTTGGGGGGCCTTGGCATGGAAAAGTTTGGGAACCCCTGATCTACACATGATGCACATTGATGGCAGTAGGTAACTGGGTTCATGGCTTCCTCTGCTGTGGCTGCAGGCAGCGTGGGCTTCCTGGACCAACCCTCCATGGCGTTCGTGCGGCTGCAGGAGGCGGTCCTGCTGGAGTCGGTGTTGGAGGTTCCCGTCCCGGTTAGGTTCCTCTTCCTCCTGCTGGGCCCACCCACCGCCAACCTGGACTACCACCAGATCGGACGCTCCATCTCCACACTCATGTCAGACAAGGTGAGTCCCTGCTGAGGGATGCTCGCTGCGTAACACCCCCAGGTGACACCAGACCTAATGCCGTGTTCCCTCAGCACTTCCACGAGGTGGCGTACCAAGCAGACGACCGCCAGGACCTGCTGGGAGCCATCAACCATTTCCTGGACTGCAGCGTCGTCCTCCCCCCCTCTGAGGTCGGGGGGGATGAGCTGCTCCACTCGGTCGCTCGCTTCCAAAGAGAGATGCTCAGAAAAAGGGAGGAGGAGCAGAGCAGCAAGCTGCAGGAGAAACAGGTCCAGCAGGGCGAAGGTCAGTCCCAGCCTGGTTTAGGGAACTCTTTATCAGAACACATTATAAGTAAGCCTGAACTGGAACTCTGAAGGTCAGTCCCAGCCTGGTTTAGGGAACTCTTTATCAGAACACGTTATAAGTAAGCCTGAACTGGAACTCTGCGCCTCTGTCGCCAGGGATGGGAATTGATAAGATTTTTACGATTCCAATTCCATTTTCGATTCTGCTTAACGATTCGGTTCTTTGTCGGTTCCCTTATCGATTCTCATTTGGAGAAAAAGGACAACAAACCGGTCGATTAGCATCAACTCTGTTTAGTTTAGCAGTAACACGAGTCATGACCTCACAAACCCAACAACGGTGAGGTCCACATTGGTCTATCATGGCCTGGGTAATTTAACTCTTCCTGCTCTGGTGAAAGGAGAAGCTGGAGGTAGAGGTGAACTGGGGGTAGTACCACCAGCCTCTGGCTCTGAGCCAGTCAGGCTCTGTCTCTCATGATTTCATCTAAATGTAATGCCTGAGAAGGCATTCATTTAACCTTAACCGTTACTAACAGCAGCTTTTACAATCAGGCAAATGGTGCTAACATGATAGGCAGTGTTTGTTAGTTAGTTACCTGCAGTGTTAGCCGAGGACATGCTAACGTTGTTTGTTAGTTAGTTAGTTACCTGCAGTGTTAGCCGAGGACATGCTAACGTTGTTTGTTAGTTAGTTAGTTACCTGCAGTGTTAGCCGAGGACATGCTAACGTTGTTTGTTAGTTAGTTAGTTACCTGCAGTGTTAGCCGAGGACATGCTAACGTTGTTTGTTAGTTAGTTAGTTACCTGCAGTGTTAGCCGAGGACATACTAACGTTGCTAACGTTGCTAACGTTGCTGGGTTCAGATTCACCAACGTTAGTCCGGAGCGGATCGAAAACGCGACATTCATTCATAGTTATTGCATGTTGGTAGTATTTCCTCCCTTTGGTGAAATATTCACTTTGCAAGTTGTCCTGTTGTCGTCTTTTTTAGGGATGTGTAACCAAACTTTCGAGCGTTTGTACCGCTTGGGCGCCATGTTTACTGTTGGCTGCTGGCTGCGCTGGACTCGCCACGCAACGCTGCGTGGTGACGCCATTCGCGCCCACTGGAATCGATAAGGGAATCGTTTGCAAAATCGCCAAACGATTCCAAGGAATTGAAACACTGGGAACCGGTTTTCGATTCCCATCCCTACCTGTCGCTGAACGCTGCAGCTTCTTCTCTTAACATTGTGACTGGTGAAAGGAAGTCAGACTTCCAAACAGTCTGAACCAAAACACCGAGGTCAGAGTCGGCAGAGTCGAGGTGTATTTGGCAGCAGCTCACTGTCATGATGTTTAAAGTCTAATGTTTCTAAATGCTTTGAGCTTGAAGGTGCGACTCTCATCTCTTCCAGATTCTCTCGTTCCCTCCAAAGCGGCTGACGAGCCTCTGAGGCGTTCAGGCCGTCTGTTCGGGGGTCTGATCAAGGACGTGACGCGGCGCTACCCGCAGTATCGAAGCGACATCCGGGACGCTCTGAACCCTCAGTGCATGGCGGCCATCGTCTTCATCTACTTTGCTGCGCTGTCTCCTGCCATCACCTTCGGCGGGCTGCTGGGTAAGTCAGAACCTCAGAGCGCTGCAGCTGACGTTCGGTGGGCTGCTCAGTAAGTCAGAACCTCAGAGCGCTGTACCTGACGTTCGGTGGGCTGCTGGGTAAGTCAGAACCTCAGAGCGCTGCAGCTGACGTTCGGTGGGCTGCTCAGTAAGTCAGAACCTCAGAGCGCTGCAGCTGACGTTCGGTGGGCTGCTCAGTAAGTCAGAACCTCAGAGCGCTGCAGCTGACGTTCGGTGGGCTGCTGGGTAAGTCAGAACCTCAGAGCGCTGCAGCTGACGTTCGGTGGGCTGCTCAGTAAGTCAGAACCTCAGAGCGCTGCAGCTGACGTTCGGTGGGCTGCTGGGTAAGTCAGAACCTCAGAGCGCTGCAGCTGACGTTCGGTGGGCTGCTCAGTAAGTCAGAACCTCAGAGCGCTGCAGCTGACGTTCGGTGGGCTGCCGGTTAACGGAGGGCCGGGGGGCCGTTTCTCTTGTGATGCAGGTGAGAAAACGGAGGGTCTGATTGGTGTGTCGGAGCTGATCGTCGCCACGGCGATGCAAGGCATCGTGTTCAGCGTGCTGGGAGCCCAACCTCTGCTGGTGATCGGCTTCTCCGGACCTCTGCTGGTGTTTGAAGAGGCCTTCTACACTGTGAGCTCACCTGGCAGCACACACCTGAGGGGCCCCCACACACCTGAGGGGCCACCGCCTCCCAGTCCCCCACAGAACACACACCTGAGGGGCCCCCACACACCTGAGGGGCCACCGCCTCCCAGTCCCCCACAGAACACACACCTGGGGGGCCACCGCCTCCCAGTCCCCCACAGAACACACACCTGAGGGGCCCCCACACACCTGAGGGGCCACCGCCTCCCAGTCCCCCACAGAACACACACCTGAGGGGCCACCGCCTCCCAGTCCCCCACAGAACACACACCTGAGGGGCCACCGCCTCCCAGTCCCCCACAGAACATACACCTGAGGGGCCCCCACACACCTGAGGGGCCACCGCCTCCCAGTCCCCCACAGAACACACACCTGAGGGGCCCCCACACACCTGAGGGGCCCCCGCCTCCCAGTCCCCCACAGAACACACACCTGAGGGGCCCCCGCCTCCCAGTCCCCCACAGAACACACACCTGAGGGGCCACCGCCTCCCAGTCCCCCACAGAACACACACCTGAGGGGCCACCGCCTCCCAGTCCCCCACAGAACACACACCTGAGGGGCCACCGCCTCCCAGTCCCCCACAGAACACACACCTGAGGGGCCACCGCCTCCCAGTCCCCCACAGAACACACACCTGAGGGGTCACCGCCTCCCAGTCCCCCACAGAACACACACCTGAGGGGCCCCCACACACCTGAGGGGCCCCCGCCTCCCAGTCCCCCACAGAACACACACCTGAGGGGCCCCCACACACCTGAGGGGCCTCCGCAGGGTTCCTCCTGTTCTCTGAAGTGTGCCTGGTTTGTGTTCCCGTTCAGTTCTGCAAAGACAACGGGATCGAGTACTTGACGGGCCGTGTGTGGATCGGTTTCTGGCTGGTGCTCATCGTTGTCCTCACCGTGGCCTTCGAGGGAAGCATCCTGGTTCGCTTTGTTTCCCGTTTCACTCAGGAGATCTTCTCCTTCCTCATCTCCCTCATCTTCATCTATGAGACCTTTGCCAAACTGATCAAGGTGAGTCTGCTGGGACATCTTTACAATTCCCAAGATGTGCCATAAGGTGTCTCAGTGTTACAGAAATGTGTTTAGGGTTCTCTACAGGCTTCCACATCTTCTGCCCACTGACCAACTCAGAGATATCTTGTTTTTCTTTGTTGGTCTCTTCCAGATCTTTAAGGAGCATCCACTCCAAAATTGTTACCATGGAAACAGCACAGTTTCTCCATCTCTCTGCAACGACACGGTTCCTGCCAGTAGACCCGGGAAGGTTGTTGGAGAGCCGAACACTGCGCTGCTGTCATTGGTCCTCATGGCGGGGACGTATTTCATCGCCTTCTACCTGCGCAAGTTCAAGAACAGCTCCTTCTTCCCAGGAAGGGTCAGTACGCACATGTTCAGGAACAGCTCCTTCTTCCCAGGAAGGGTCAGTACACACATGTTTAAGAACAGCTCCTTCTTCCCAGGAAGGGTCAGTACGCACATGTTCAGGAACAGCTCCTTCTTCCCAGGAAGGGTCAGTACGCACATGTTCAGGAACAGCTCCTTCTTCCCAGGAAGGGTCAGTACGCACATGTTCAGGAACAGCTCCTTCTTCCCAGGAAGGGTCAGTACGCACATGTTTAAGAACAGCTCCTTCTTCCCAGGAAGGGTCAGTACGCACATGTTTAAGAACAGCTCCTTCTTCCCAGGAAGGGTCAGTACACACATGTTGAAGAACAGCTCCTTCTTCCCAGGAAGGGTCAGTACGCACATGTTTAAGAACAGCTCCTTCTTCCCAGGAAGGGTCAGTACGCACATGTTTAAGAACAGCTCCTTCTCCAGGTGCTCTAGGGGCTCCAGGTGCTCCAGGTGCTCCAGGGGCTCCAGGTGCTCCAGGGGCTCCAGGTGCTCCAGGTGCTCCAGGTGCCCTAGGTGCTCCAGGTGCTCCAGGTGCTCCAGGTGCTCCAGGTGCTCCAGGTGCTCCAGGTGCCCTAGGTGCTCCAGGTGCTCCAGGTGCCCTAGGTGCTCCAGGTGCTCCAGGTGCTCCAGGTGCTCCAGGTGCTCCAGGTGCTCCAGGTGCTCCAGGTGCTCCAGGTGCCCTAGGTGCTCCAGGTGCTCCAGGTGCTCCAGGTGCTCCAGGTGCCCTAGGTGCTCCAGGTGCTCCAGGTGCTCCAGGTGCTCCAGGTGCTCCAGGTGCTCCAGGTGCCCTAGGTGCTCCAGGTGCTCCAGGTGCTCCAGGTGCTCCAGGTGCTCCAGGTGCTCCAGGTGCCCTAGGTGCTCCAGGTGCTCCAGGTGCTCCAGGTGCCCTAGGTGCTCCAGGTGCTCCAGGTGCTCCAGGTGCTCCAGGTGCTCCAGGTGCTCCAGGTGCTCCAGGTGCTCCAGGTGCCCTAGGTGATCCAGGTGCTCCAGGTGCTTCCGGAGGTTCTCAGAGCCCGAGTTGGTTCATATGGCTCTAACATGTCAGAGATGTACTTTGGTGCTGGACCATGAAGAGACTTGTACACAAGCAGAGCTGTTTTAAAGTCTATTCTCTGAGCGACAGGAAGCCAGTGCAGAGACCTGAGCACTGGACTAATATGGTGGTGTTTCCTGGTTCTGGTCAGGACTGGAGCAGCAGCGTTCTGGATGTACTGCAGCTGTCTTACAGCCCGTTTAGAGCCCAGTGAGCAGGCCGTTACAGCAGTCTAACCTGCTGGAGACAAACGCATGGATCAGTCTCTCTAAGTCTGCTTTAGACACTATTCCTTTGATTCTGGCAATGTTTTTTAGATGGTAAAAAGCTGCTGATGTTACAGATTTAATGTGGCTGTTAAAGTTCAGGTCTGAGTCCAATATTACGCCCAGATTTCTAACCTGATAGTTAGGTTTTAGAGAGAGAGTCTCAAGGTGACTGATAACACTTTCTCTTTGTTTCTGTGGGCCACAGACAATGATTTCAGTTTAGCTGGAGTTTAGCTTAGCATCCACACACTGATGGAGGTTTGTTCCTGGTTCTGGTTCCGATGGAGGTTTGTTCCTGGTCCTGGTTCTGATGGAGGTTTGTTCCTGGTTCTGGTTCTGGTTCTGATGGAGGTTTGTTCCTGGTTCTGGTTCTGATGGAGGTTTGTTCCTGGTTCTGGTTCCGATGGAGGTTTGTTCCTGGTCCTGGTTCTGATGGAGGTTTGTTCCTGGTTCTGGTTCTGGTTCTGATGGAGGTTTGTTCCTGGTTCTGGTTCTGATGGAGGTTTGTTCCTGGTTCTGATGGAGGTTTGTTCCTGGTTCTGGTTCTGGTTCTGATGGAGGTTTGTTCCTGATTCTGGTTCTGATGGAGGTTTGTTCCTGGTTCTGGTTCTGATGGAGGTTTGTTCCTGGTTCTGGTTCTGGTTCTGATGGAGGTTTGTTCCTGGTTCTGGTTCTGATGGAGGTTTGTTCCTGGTTCTGATGGAGGTTTGTTCCTGGTTCTGGTTCTGGTTCTGATGGAGGTTTGTTCCTGATTCTGGTTCTGATGGAGGTTTGTTCCTGGTTCTGGTTCTGATGGAGGTTTGTTCCTGATTCTGGTTCTGATGGAGGTTTGTTCCTGGTTCTGGTTCTGATGGAGGTTTGTTCCTGGTTCTGGTTCCGATGGAGGTTTGTTCCTGGTTCTGATGGAGGTTTGTTCCTGGTTCTGGTTCTGGTTCTGATGGAGGTTTGTTCCTGGTTCTGGTTCTGGTTCTGATGGAGGTTTGTTCCTGGTTCTGGTTCTGATGGAAGTTTCTTCCTGGTTCTGGTTCTGATGGAGGTTTGTTCCTGGTTCTGGTTCTGATGGAGGTTTCTTCCTGGTTCTGGTTCTGATGGAGGTTTCTTCCTGGTTCTGGTGGAGGTTTCTTCCTGGTTCTGGTTCTGGTTCTGATGGAGGTTTCTTCCTGGTTCTGGTTCTGATGGAGGTTTGTTCCTGGTTCTGGTTCTGATGGAGGTTTCTTCCTGGTTCTGGTTCTGGTTCTGATGGAGGTTTGTTCCTGGTCCTGGTTCTGGTTCTGATGGAGGTTTGTTCCTGGTCCTGGTTCTGATGGAGGTTTCTTCCTGGTTCTGATGGAGGTTTCTTCCTGGTTCTGGTTCTGGTTCTGATGGAGGTTTCTTCCTGGTTCTGGTTCTGGTTCTGATGGAGGTTTGTTCCTGGTCCTGGTTCTGATGGAGGTTTGTTCCTGGTTCTGGTTCTGGTGGAGGTTTGTTCCTGGTTCTGGTTCTGGTTCTGATGGAGGTTTGTTCCTGGTTCTGGTTCTGATGGAGGTTTCTTCCTGGTTCTGGTTCTGGTTCTGATGGAGGTTTGTTCCTGGTTCTGGTTCTGATGGAGGTTTCTTCCTGGTTCTGATGGAGGTTTCTTCCTGGTTCTGGTTCTGGTTCTGATGGAGGTTTGTTCCTGGTCCTGGTTCTGGTTCTGATGGAGGTTTCTTCCTGGTCCTGGTTCTGATGGAGGTTTCTTCCTGGTTCTGGTTCTGGTTCTGATGGAGGTTTGTTCCTGGTCCTGGTTCTGGTTCTGATGGAGGTTTCTTCCTGGTTCTGGTTCTGGTTCTGATGGAGGTTTCTTCCTGGTTCTGGTTCTGGTTCTGATGGAGGTTTGTTCCTGGTCCTGGTTCTGATGGAGGTTTGTTCCTGGTCCTGGTTCTGATGGAGGTTTGTTCCTGGTTCTGGTTCTGATGGAGGTTTCTTCCTGGTTCTGGTTCTGGTTCTGATGGAGGTTTGTTCCTGGTCCTGGTTCTGATGGAGGTTTGTTCCTGGTCCTGGTTCTGATGGAGGTTTGTTCCTGGTTCTGGTTCTGATGGAGGTTTCTTCCTGGTTCTGGTTCTGATGGAGGTTTCTTCCTGGTTCTGGTTCTGGTTCTGATGGAGGTTTGTTCCTGGTTCTGGTTCTGATGGAGGTTTGTTCCTGGTCCTGGTTCTGATGGAGGTTTGTTCCTGGTTCTGGTTCTGATGGAGGTTTGTTCCTGGTCCTGGTTCTGATGGAGGTTTCTTCCTGGTTCTGGTTCTGATGGAGGTTTCTTCCTGGTTCTGGTTCTGGTTCTGATGGAGGTTTCTTCCAGGTTCTGGTTCTGATGGAGGTTTCTTCCTGGTTCTGGTTCTGGTTCTGATGGAGGTTTGTTCCTGGTTCTGGTTCTGATGGAGGTTTGTTCCTGGTTCTGGTTCTGGTTCTGATGGAGGTTTGTTCCTGGTTCTGGTTCTGATGGAGGTTTGTTCCTGGTTCTGATGGAGGTTTGTTCCTGGTTCTGGTTCTGGTTCTGATGGAGGTTTGTTCCTGATTCTGGTTCTGATGGAGGTTTGTTCCTGGTTCTGGTTCCGATGGAGGTTTGTTCCTGGTTCTGATGGAGGTTTGTTCCTGGTTCTGGTTCTGGTTCTGATGGAGGTTTGTTCCTGGTTCTGGTTCTGATGGAGGTTTGTTCCTGGTTCTGGTTCTGATGGAAGTTTCTTCCTGGTTCTGGTTCTGATGGAGGTTTGTTCCTGGTTCTGGTTCTGATGGAGGTTTCTTCCTGGTTCTGGTTCTGATGGAGGTTTCTTCCTGGTTCTGGTGGAGGTTTCTTCCTGGTTCTGGTTCTGGTTCTGATGGAGGTTTCTTCCTGGTTCTGGTTCTGATGGAGGTTTGTTCCTGGTTCTGGTTCTGATGGAGGTTTCTTCCTGGTTCTGGTTCTGGTTCTGATGGAGGTTTGTTCCTGGTCCTGGTTCTGGTTCTGATGGAGGTTTGTTCCTGGTCCTGGTTCTGATGGAGGTTTCTTCCTGGTTCTGATGGAGGTTTCTTCCTGGTTCTGGTTCTGGTTCTGATGGAGGTTTCTTCCTGGTTCTGGTTCTGGTTCTGATGGAGGTTTGTTCCTGGTCCTGGTTCTGATGGAGGTTTGTTCCTGGTTCTGGTTCTGGTGGAGGTTTGTTCCTGGTTCTGGTTCTGGTTCTGATGGAGGTTTCTTCCTGGTTCTGGTTCTGATGGAGGTTTGTTCCTGGTTCTGGTTCTGGTGGAGGTTTCTTCCTGGTTCTGGTTCTGGTTCTGATGGAGGTTTGTTCCTGGTTCTGGTTCTGATGGAGGTTTGTTCCTGGTCCTGGTTCTGATGGAGGTTTGTTCCTGGTTCTGATGGAGGTTTCTTCCTGGTTCTGGTTCTGGTTCTGATGGAGGTTTGTTCCTGGTTCTGATGGAGGTTTGTTCCTGGTTCTGATGGAGGTTTCTTCCTGGTTCTGGTTCTGGTTCTGATGGAGGTTTGTTCCTGGTTCTGGTTCTGATGGAGGTTTCTTCCTGGTTCTGATGGAGGTTTCTTCCTGGTTCTGGTTCTGGTTCTGATGGAGGTTTGTTCCTGGTCCTGGTTCTGGTTCTGATGGAGGTTTCTTCCTGGTCCTGGTTCTGATGGAGGTTTCTTCCTGGTTCTGGTTCTGGTTCTGATGGAGGTTTGTTCCTGGTCCTGGTTCTGGTTCTGATGGAGGTTTCTTCCTGGTTCTGGTTCTGGTTCTGATGGAGGTTTGTTCCTGGTTCTGGTTCTGATGGAGGTTTCTTCCTGGTTCTGGTTCTGATGGAGGTTTCTTCCTGGTTCTGGTTCTGGTTCTGATGGAGGTTTGTTCCTGGTCCTGGTTCTGATGGAGGTTTGTTCCTGGTCCTGGTTCTGATGGAGGTTTGTTCCTGGTTCTGGTTCTGATGGAGGTTTCTTCCTGGTTCTGGTTCTGATGGAGGTTTCTTCCTGGTTCTGGTTCTGGTTCTGATGGAGGTTTGTTCCTGGTTCTGGTTCTGATGGAGGTTTGTTCCTGGTCCTGGTTCTGATGGAGGTTTGTTCCTGGTTCTGGTTCTGATGGAGGTTTGTTCCTGGTCCTGGTTCTGATGGAGGTTTCTTCCTGGTTCTGGTTCTGATGGAGGTTTCTTCCTGGTTCTGGTTCTGGTTCTGATGGAGGTTTCTTCCAGGTTCTGGTTCTGATGGAGGTTTCTTCCTGGTTCTGGTTCTGGTGGAGGTTTCTTCCTGGTTCTGGTTCTGGTTCTGATGGAGGTTTCTTCCTGGTTCTGGTTCTGGTTCTGATGGAGGTTTCTTACTGGTTCTGGTTCTGATGGAGGTTTCTTTCTGGTTCTGGTGGAAGTTTCTTCCTGGTTCTGGTTCTGATGGAGGTTTCTTCCTGGTTCTGGTTCTGGTGGAGGTTTCTTCCTGGTTCTGGTTCTGGTTCTGATGGAGGTTTCTTCCTGGTTCTAGTTCTGGTTCTGATGGAGGTTTCTTCCTGGTTCTGGTTCTGATGGAGGTTTCTTCCTGGTTCTGGTTCTGGTTCTGATGAAGGTTTGTTCCTGGTCCTGGTTCTGATGGAGGTTTCTTCCTGGTTCTGGTTCTGATGGAGGTTTCTTCCTGGTTCTGGTTCTGGTTCTGATGGAGGTTTCTTCCAGGTTCTGGTTCTGATGGAGGTTTCTTCCTGGTTCTGGTTCTGGTTCTGATGGAGGTTTCTTCCGGGTTCTGGTTCTGGTTCTGATGGAGGTTTCTTACTGGTTCTGGTTCTGATGGAGGTTTCTTCCTGGTTCTGGTTCGGTTGGAAGTTTCTTCCTGGTTCTGGTTCTGATGGAGGTTTCTTCCTGGTTCTGGTTCTGGTTCTGATGGAGGTTTCCTCCTGGTTCTGGTTCTGGTTCTGATGGAGGTTTCTTCCTGGTTCTGGTTCTGATGGAGGTTTCTTCCTGGTTCTGGTTCTGGTTCTGATGGAGGTTTCTTCCTGGTTCTGGTTCTGATGGAGGTTTCTTCCTGGTTCTGGTTCTGGTGGAGGTTTCTTCCTGGTTCTGGTTCTGGTGGAGGTTTCTTCCTGGTTCTGGTTCTGATGGAGGTTTCTTCCTGGTTCTGGTTCTGGTGGAGGTTTCTTCCTGGTTCTGGTTCTGATGGAGGTTTCTTCCTGGTTCTGGTTCTGATGGAGGTTTGTTCCTGGTTCTGGTTCTGATGGAGGTTTGTTCCTGGTCCTGGTTCTGGTTCTGATGGAGGTTTGTTCCTGGTTCTGGTTCTGGTTCTGATGGAGGTTTGTTCCTGGTTCTGGTTCTGATGGAGGTTTGTTCCTGGTTCTAGTTCTGGTTCTGATGGAGGTTTTTCCTGGTTCTGGTTCTGATGGAGGTTTGTTCCTGGTTCTAGTTCTGGTTCTGATGGAGGTTTGTTCCTGGTTCTGGTTCTGATGGAGGTTTGTTCCTGGTTCTAGTTCTGGTTCTGATGGAGGTTTGTTCCTGGTTCTGGTTCTGATGGAGGTTTGTTCCTGGTTCTGGTTCTGATAGAGGTTTGTTCCTGGTTCTGATTCTGGTTCTGATGGAGGTTTGTTCCTGGTTCTGGTTCTGATGGAGGTTTGTTCCTGGTTCTGGTTCTGATGGAGGTTTGTTCCTGGTTCTGGTTCTGATGGAGGTTTGTTCCTGGTTCTGGTTCTGATGGAGGTTTGTTCCTGGTTCTAGTTCTGATGGAGGTTTCTTACTGGTTCTGGTTCTGATGGAGGTTTGTTCCTGGTTCTGATTCTGGTTCTGATGGAGGTTTGTTCCTGGTTCTGGTTCTGATGGAGGTTTGTTCCTGGTTCTGGTTCTGATGGAGGTTTCTTCCTGGTTTTGTGCAATCTGTTGGTTTCCTTAGCTGGGAAATGTTTTTGAATTGGTTCTGTATGAATGAATTGGATTATTTTGAATTTAATTCATTGGATTTAATTGGATTATGATGACAATGAATTGAACTCCAATTGGCTTCAATTGGACTGTATAATTTAAGTGCCTTGAGATGATATTTATTGTAATTTGGCGCCATATAACAAAATAAAACTGGACTGAATGGAGTTTGTTTATGACAGTGCAGATGGAAGATGGAGTTAGGTTCATGCAATCAGACCCGTTTACAGTGTTCATCTGGAGGAGACACTCTGGGTCAGCATATAACACTTCCCTACATATATATATATATATATATATATATATATATATATATATAAATATACAGAGGCGCACCTTGTCAACAGGCAACTGCTTGATCCACTAGGGGCCCCCGAGAGCTGAGGTGCATTCAATCAAAGATTGTCTAGTTACTTTATAAACTGTCTCAAACAGTGGCGAAGGTTCGTGGTGAACATGTTTTCTTTGAACAGTTAAATTTAAATGATTTAGTCAAAGATTGTCTCGTTAACATGCCGTTCTATAATTCCATAATTGCATTGTTGACTTTGTCAAACTCACGTCGAGTTCCACTGTAGGCTATGTTCGGAGAACTAGCCCCTCAGAGTGTTTGCGATCGTTGGCAACGTTCGCCGGAAATTCAAGGCTAGTGGAAAATAAAAACCATACTCATGAAGTCGATATCATGAACAGCTTTACTTGTCACAAAGAATCTTTAAATGAACACAATCATTATTGGATGGCCAGCTACACCCGGTAGATAAATACCAACAGGCGAATATCAAGTGCAAACGTAGATAACGTAGTTGTCATGTCTGTGACTTTTGCCATGTTGTTAGTTTCTGCTTAAGTTCTTAGTTTTCTCATGTTTTAGGTTCAGGTCTTGTGTTTAGTTTTTTCATGTCATGCCATCAGCCTCACGTCCCTCACCTGTGTTTTCCCCATCAGCTGCACTCAATCCCTAATCAGCCTCCACAGTATTTAGTTTCCAGGTCCCCTCATTGTTTTATGAGATCTTTACCCGTCAACATCTTCCATGCCACGACCAAGATAAGTGTTTGTCTCATGCAATGTCAAGTGTTTTGTTTTGTTTTGTTTTGTTTTGTTTTGTTTTGTTTTGTTTTGTTTTGTTTTGTTTTGTTTTGTTCTGTTCAGTATTTATCCCACAGTTTAGGTTTTTTGAATCCGGCTCAGCCGCGCTTTTTGTTTGAACTTTGTTTTTGTAAATAAATCAAGTTTGCCTTTTTGAATATCCGTGTCCTTTCACGCCACCCAAACTGACAGTAGTCTTTTTTATTTATTTATTCTTTACATGTATATTTTAAAAATAACAATGTTTTTCATGTTTGGAATAAAAAGAGGTTTTATTTCCTACATTTTTCGTTGGTCAGATGTTTTGGTGACGAACACTGGTCGGTAGGGCCCCCTAGGATTTTTTTCGCCACTGATGTCAGTCATGTGTCGGCTCTGTTTTTGTGTTGCAGCTCCGCAGGATCATCGGAGACTTTGGGGTTCCCATTGCGATCCTGATCATGGTGCTGGTGGACTACAGCGTGGAGGACACCTACACACAGGTCAGGGGGGGGGAAACCGAGGTTAAAGAACCAATGTGCACCCGGGACGGGCGGGTTAAAGGGATAATCCGGAGTAAAATGCACTTTAGATCAATTTACGGGATGTTGGGAGTACATACGTTGAGTTGACATCAAAATCATGTCATTCGGATGCGTTTTGAGAATTTCGATTTGACCGTTTTTAGCCAAAAGTTGTTAGCCTGGAAGTCAGAGCGGCATATCATGTTACCGCTACAAAACGCTATTTTATACCTCTTCTACAGCTCCAAACAACATAACACTTACGTGGTAGTGAGTAGAGGGTCCCTAAAGCCAAACCGAAGTGTCCCGAGGTCTTCATGTGGTCGGATAGAGAGTCCAGAATGAATTTAATCAAGCCAGTACCTTTCCGGAAATGTGGCTGCTGCAGCTGCCGCTACAGACTGTGGTGAAGTTGGTTTGATATTGGATATTCGACAGATATTCACAATAAGGAAATAAGGTGTCTTTTTTTTTTTTTTTCAAACCAACTTCACCACTGTCTGTAACCCGATGTGCACCCGGGACCGGCGGCTGAACGTTCTCCTTTTGGCCCACAGAAGCTGAACGTACCCAGCGGATTCTCCGTGTCCAGTCCAGAAAAGAGAGGCTGGCTGATTTCTCCTCTGGGCTCAGACGGGCAGTTTCCGGTTTGGATGATGGGCGCCAGTATCCTGCCGGCCATCCTGGTCTTCATCCTGATCTTCATGGAGTCCCAGATAACTGCGTAAAAACCTTTACCTGTTTAACCTCCTGTTACCTGTTTAACCTCCTGTTATCTGTTTAACCTCCTGTTACCTGTAAAACCTCCTGTTACCTGTTTAACCTCCTGTTATCTGTTTAACCTCCTGTTTTCTGTTTAACCTCCTGTTTTCTGTTTAACCTCCTGTTACCTGTTTAACCTCCTGTTACCTGTAAAACCTCCTGTTACCTGTTTAACCTCCTGTTATCTGTTTAACCTCCTGTTTTCTGTTTAACCTCCTGTTTAACCTCCTGTTACCTGTTTAACCTCCTGTTATCTGTTTAACCTCCTGTTTAACCTCCTGTTACCTGTTTAACCTCCTGTTACCTGTTTAAACTCCTGTTTAACCTCCTGTTATCTGTTTAACCTCCTGTTTTCTGTTTAACCTCCTGTTACCTGTTTAACCTCCTGTTTAACCTCCTGTTACCTGTTTGCCCTCCTGTTACCTGTAAAACCTCCTGTTACCTGTTTAACCTCCTGTTACCTGTTTAACCTCCTGTTATCTGTTTAACCTCCTGTTATCTGTTTAACCTCCTGTTATCTGTTTAACCTCCTGTTACCTGTTTAACCTCCTGTTTTCTGTTTAACCTCCTGTTACCTGTTTAACCTCCTGTTATCTGTTTAACCTCCTGTTATCTGTTTAACCTCCTGTTACCTGTAAAACCTCCTGTTACCTGTTTAACCTCCTGTTACCTGTTTAACCTCCTGTTATCTGTTTAACCTCCTGTTACCTGTAAAACCTCCTGTTACCTGTTTAACCTCCTGTTTTCTGTTTAACCTCCTGTTACCTGTTTAACCTCCTGTTACCTGTTTAACCTCCTGTTACCTGTTTAACCTCCTGTTACCTGTTTAACCTCCTGTTATCTGTTTAACCTCCTGTTACCTGTTTAACCTCCTGTTACCTGTTTAACCTCCTGTTACCTGTTTAACCTCCTGTTTTCTGTTTAACCTCCTGTTACCTGTAAAACCTCCTGTTACCTGTTTAACCTCCTGTTTAACCTCCTGTTACCTGTTTAACCTCCTGTTACCTGTATAACCTCCTGTTTAACCTCCTGTTACCTGTTTAACCTCCTGTTATCTGTTTAACCTCCTGTTATCTGTTTAACCTCCTGTTACCTGTTTAACCTCCTGTTATCTGTTTAACCTCCTGTTTAACCTCCTGTTACCTGTTTAACCTCCTGTTTAACCTCCTGTTACCTGTTTAACCTCCTGTTACCTGTTTAACCTCCTGTTTAACCTCCTGTTACCTGTTTAACCTCCTGTTTAACCTCCTGTTACCTGTTTAACCTCCTGTTTAACCTCCTGTTACCTGTTTAACCTCCTGTTACCTGTTTAACCTCCTGTTTAACCTCCTGTTATCTGTTTAACCTCCTGTTATCTGTTTAACCTCCTGTTTAACCTCCTGTTACCTGTTTAACCTCCTGTTATCTGTTTAACCTCCTGTTACCTGTATAACCCCCTGTTATCTGTTTAACCACCTGTATAACCTCCTGTATAACCTCCTGTTACCTGTATAACCTGCAGGCTGATCGTCAGTAAGAAGGAGAGGATGCTGGTGAAGGGAACCGGTTTCCACTTGGACCTCTTAATCATCGTGGTGATGGGGGGGGTCTCGGCCCTGTTTGGTTTGCCCTGGTTATCCGCCGCCACAGTTCGGTCCGTCACCCACACCAACGCCCTCACCGTCATGAGCAAAGCCGTCGCCCCCGGAGATAAGCCTCGCATCCAGGAGGTCAAGGAGCAGAGGGTGACGGGGTTCCTGGTGGCTGTGTTAGTGGGTAGGAGCTGCTGAGCGTTCCTAGGCGCCTTCTTCACCCGTACCGCTGCGTCTTCTTGCCTACTGACCAGGTCTCTGCTCTGCCAGGTCTGTCCATCGTTATCGGGGAAGTTCTGCGTCAGATCCCTCTGGCCGTGCTGTTCGGCATCTTTCTCTACATGGGTGTGATGTCGCTGAACGGGATCCAGCTCACAGAGCGACTCATCCTGCTCCTGATGCCCCCAAAGTACCACCCGGACCACAACTATGTCCGCAAGGTAAGCCTCGTGTCCTCGGGGGTCCAGTAACACATCCGTTAGTCTCTTCCTCCAGCTAAACTCAGACAAAACTGAAATCATTGTCTGTGGCCCACAGAAACAAAGAGAAAGTGTTATCAGTCACCTTGAGACTCTCTCTCTAAAACCTAACTATCAGGTTAGAAATCTCGGGGGAATATTGGACTCAGACCTGAACTTTAACAGCCACATTAAATCAGTTACATCAGCAGCTTTTTACCATCTAAAAAACATTGCCAGAATCAAAGGAATAGTGTCTAAAGCAGACTTAGAGAGACTGATCCATGCGTTTGTCTCCAGCAGGTTAGACTGCTGTAACGGCCTGCTCACTGGGCTCTAAACGGGCTATAAGACAGCTGCAGTACATCCAGAACGCTGCTGCTCCAGTCCTGACTAGAACCAGGAAATACCACCATATTAGTCCAGTGCTCAGGTCTCTGCACTGGCTTCCTGTCGCTCAGAGAATAGACTTTAAAACAGCTCTGCTTGTGTACAAGTCTCTTCATGGTCAAGCGCCAAAGTACATCTCTGACATGTTAGAGCCATATGAACCAACTGGGACTCTGAGAACCTCAGGGAGGGGTCTCCTGCCCCAGGGAGGGGTCTCCTGCCCCAGGGAGGGGTCTCCTGCCCCAGGGAGGGGTCTCCTGCTGGGGCCCAGAGTCAGGACTAAACAAGGCGATGCTGCGTTTCAGTTTTATGCTCCTAACATCTGGAACAGTCTTCCAGAAGATGTGAGACAGGCCTCAACTCTGACAATGTTTAAATCCAGGCTGAAAACAGTTCTGTTTAGCTGCATGTGACACCTGAAAGTGTTTTATCTGCACTCTTCACTTTTTAATTAATTAATGACTATTTTAATGGGTTTTTAATATATATATATATTTTTTTTTTAATTATTCCTTTTTAATGATTTTATTGCCTTCTTGTGATTTTATGTAGCTGTGAAGCACTTTGAATTACCTTGTGTACGAATTGTGCTCTACAAATAAACTGGCCTTGCCTTCCTCGACTGGTTGGGATCAGACATGCAGCCACACTTTGATGTCAGCACCACTTCTGACCATGAAGGGGAATGATGACTCGCTGATTCAGCATTTTATGGTTTTAAGTCCACCTGGAACTAGACTGTTTTCATTCGGGTCCCTGAGGACTTGAGCTACATTGAGTCCAAACTCAATGTCAGATAGGCAAGGAAAGTTTATCTGACATTGTTCAAAGAGCTTTACAGCTCCATAAAGTCACAAGAAGGCAGATAAAACACTTTCAGGTGTCACATGCAGCTAAACAGAACTGTTTTCAGCCTGGATTTAAACATTGTCAGAGCTGAGGCCTGTCTCACATCTGCTGGAAGGCTGTTCCAGATGTTAGGAGCATCAAACTGAAACGCAGCCTCAGCTTGTTTAGTCCTGACTCTGGGCCCCAGCAGGAGACCCCTCCCTGGGGCAGGAGACCCCTCCCTGGGGCAGGAGACCCCTCCCCGGGGCAGGAGACGCATGGATCAGTCTCTCTAAGTCTGGTTTAGACACTATTCCTTTCATTCTGGCCATGTTTTTTAGATGGTAAAAAGCTGCTGATGTTACAGATTTAATGTGGCTGTTAAAGTTCAGCTCTCAGTTAGATTTCTAACCTGATTATTAGGTTTCAGAGTCTGAGGGAAAACGCTGCAGGGACCAGCAGCTGATTTACAGGTTCCCGTCTCTGTCTCTACTGTCCCACAGGTGCGAACATTAAGGATGCACCTGTTCACTCTCGTCGAGCTGACGTGTCTGTCTCTGCTGTGGGTCGTCATGGCGACAGCAGCTGCGCTGGCGTTCCCCTTCATGTTGCTGCTGACCATCCCTGTGAGGATGCTGCTGCTGCCCCGCCTCTTCAGCCGCCGAGAGCTGCAGAGTGTGAGTCCCTCAGTGACGTCATCCTGACCTCATCAGAACGCACCTTTTTCAGCACGTCACATTGTTAAGAGGAACATTTCCTTCTTGTCCACCAGCGAACCAGATCTCTGAAATATGAGAACTTTATTGTCTGTTTTCACAGTAAACAACATAAACCAATCAAAGCGGAGACGCGCCCTGTCCGCCACACCCTGTCCGCCGCGCCCTGTACGACCTGTCCGACGCGCCCTGTCCGACCTGTCCGCCGCGCTCTGTACGACCTGTCCGACGCGCCCTGTCCGACCTGTCCGCCGCGCTCTGTCCGCCGCGACCTGTCCGACGCGCCCTGTCCGCCGCGACCTGTCCGACGCGCCCTGTCCGCCGCGACCTGTACGACCTGTCCCCCGCGCCCTGTACGACCTGTCCGACGCGCTCTGTCCGACGCGCTCTGTACGACTTGTACGACGCGCTCTGTACGACGCGCTCTGTACGACTTGTCCGACGCGCTCTGTACGACGCGCTCTGTACGACGCGCTCTGTACGACTTGTCCGACGCGCTCTGTCCGACCCGCTCTGTCCGACGCGCTCTGTACGTCGCGCTCTGTACGACGCGCTCTGTACGACTTGTCCGACGCGCTCTGTCCGACCCGCTCTGTCCGACGCGCTCTGTACGACCTATCCGACGCACCCTGTCCGACGCACCCTGTACGACCTGTCCGACGCGCTCTGTACGACGCGCTCTGTACGACTTGTACGACGCGCTCTGTCCGACGCGCTCTGTACGACTTGTACGACGCGCTCTGTACGACGCGCTCTGTACGACGCGCTCTGTACGACTTGTCCGACGCGCTCTGTCCGACCCGCTCTGTCCGACGCGCTCTGTACGTCGCGCTCTGTACGACCTGTCCGACGCACCCTGTACGACTTGTACGACGCGCCCTGTACGACCTGTCCGACGCGCTCTGTACGACGCGCTCTGTACGACCTGTCCCCCGCGCCCTGTACGACCTGTCCGACGCGCTCTGTACGACACGCTCTGTACGACCTATCCGACGCACCCTGTACGACACGCTCTGTACGACCTGTCCGACGCACCCTGTACGACGCGCTCTGTACGACGCGCTCTGTACGACTTGTACGACGCGCTCTGTCCGACGCGCTCTGTACGACTTGTACGACGCGCTCTGTACGACTTGTACGACGCGCTCTGTACGACTTGTACGACGCGCTCTGTACGACGCGCTCTGTACGACGCGCTCTGTACGACTTGTCCGACGCGCTCTGTCCGACGCGCTCTGTCCGACGCGCTCTGTACGTCGCGCTCTGTACGTCGCGCTCTGTACGACCTGTCCGACGCGCTCTGTCCGACGCGCTCTGTACGTCGCGCTCTGTACGACCTGTCCGACGCGCTCTGTACGACTTGTACGTCGCGCTCTGTACGACCTGTCCGACGCACCCTGTACGACTTGTACGACGCGCTCTGTACGACCTGTCCGACGCGCTCTGTACGACTTGTCCGATGCGCTCTGTCCGACGCGCTCTGTACGACTTGTCCGCCGCGCCCTGTCCGCCATGTCCGACGCGCCCTGTACGACCTGTCCGACGCGCCCTGTACGACTTGTCCACCGCGCCATGTCCGACGCGCTCTGTACGACCTGTCCGACGCGCTCTGTACGACCTGTCCGACGCGCTCTGTACGACTTGTCCGATGCGCTCTGTACGCCCTGTCCGCCGCGACCTGTCCGACGCGCCCTGTCCGCCGCGACCTGTACGACCTGTCCCCCGCGCCCTGTACGACCTGTCCGACGCGCTCTGTACGACGCGCCCTGTACGACCTGTCCGACGCGCTCTGTACGACGCGCTCTGTACGACCTGTCCGACGCGCTCTGTACGACACGCTCTGTACGACACGCTCTGTACGACCTATCCGACGCACCCTGTACGACACGCTCTGTACGACCTATCCGACGCACCCTGTCCGACGCACCCTGTACGACCTGTCCGACGCACCCTGTACGACGCGCTCTGTACGACGCGCTCTGTACGACGCGCTCTGTACGACGCGCTCTGTCCGACGCGCTCTGTACGACTTGTACGACGCGCTCTGTACGACGCGCTCTGTACGACTTGTCCGACGCGCTCTGTCCGACCCGCTCTGTCCGACGCGCTCTGTACGTCGCGCTCTGTACGACCTGTCCGACGCACCCTGTACGACTTGTACGACGCGCTCTGTACGACCTGTCCGACGCGCTCTGTACGACTTGTCCGATGCGCTCTGTCCGACGCGCTCTGTACGACTTGTCCGCCGCGCCCTGTCCGCCATGTCCGACGCGCCCTGTACGACCTGTCCGACGCGCCCTGTACGACTTGTCCACCGCGCCATGTCCGACGCGCTCTGTACGACCTGTCCGACGCGCTCTGTACGACCTGTCCGACGCGCTCTGTACGACCTGTCCGACGCGCTCTGTACGACCTGTCCGACGCGCTCTGTACGACCTGTCCGACGCGCTCTGTACGACCTATCCGACGCACCCTGTCCGACGCACCCTGTACGACCTGTCCGACGCGCTCTGTACGACGCGCTCTGTCCGACGCGCTCTGTACGACTTGTACGACGCGCTCTGTACGACGCGCTCTGTACGACTTGTCCGACGCGCTCTGTCCGACGCGCTCTGTCCGTCGCGCTCTGTACGTCGCGCTCTGTACGACCTGTCCGACGCGCTCTGTCCGACGCGCTCTGTCCGACGCGCTCTGTCCGACGCGCTCTGTCCGACGCGCTCTGTACGTCGCGCTCTGTACGACCTGTCCGACGCGCTCTGTACGACTTGTACGACGCGCTCTGTACGACCTGTCCGACGCACCCTGTACGACTTGTACGACGCGCTCTGTACGACCTGTACGACGCGCTCTGTACGACTTGTCCGATGCGCTCTGTCCGACGCGCTCTGTACGACTTGTCCGCCGCGCCCTGTCCGCCATGTCCGACGCGCCCTGTACGACCTGTCCGACGCGCCCTGTACGACTTGTCCACCGCGCCATGTCCGACGCGCTCTGTACGACTTGTCCGCCGCGCCCTGTCCGCCATGTCCGACGCGCCCTGTACGACCTGTCCGACGCGCTCTGTACGACTTGTCCGACGCGCTCTGTACGACGTGCTCTGTACGACCTGTCCGACGCGCCCTGTACGACCTGTCCGACGCGCTCTGTCCGACGCACCCTGTACGACCTGTCCGACGCAAACCTGTACGACCTGTCCGACGCGCTCTGTCCGACGCGCTCTGTACGACTTGTCCGATGCGCTCTGTCCGACGCGCCCTGTCCGCCATGTCCGACGCGCTCTGTCCGACGCGCTCTGTCCGACGCACCCTGTACGACCTGTCCGACGCAAACCTGTATGACCTGTCCGACGCGCTCTGTCCGACGCGCTCTGTCCGACTTGTCCGCCATGTCCGCCATGTCCGCCGCGCTCTGTACGCCCTGTCCGCCACGACCTGTCCGCCGCGCCCTGTCCGACCTGTCCGCCGCGCTCTGTACGCCCTGTCCGCCGCGCTCTGTACGCCCTGTCCGCCACGCCCTGTCCGACGCGCCCTGTCCGACGCGCCCTGTCCGCCGCGACCTGTCCGACGCGACCTGTCCCCCGCGCCCTGTACGACCTGTCCCCCGCGCCCTGTACGACCTGTCCGACGCGCTCTGTACGACCTGTCCGACGCACCCTGTACGCCCTGTCCGCCGCGCTCTGTACGCCCTGTCCGCCACGCCCTGTCCGACGCGCCCTGTCCGACGCGCCCTGTCCGCCGCGACCTGTCCGACGCGACCTGTCCCCCGCGCCCTGTACGACCTGTCCCCCGCGCCCTGTACGACCTGTCCCCCGCGCCCTGTACGACCTGTCCGACGCACCCTGTACGACCTATCCGACGCACCCTGTACGACACGCTCTGTACGACCTATCCGACGCACCCTGTACGACACGCTCTGTACGACCTATCCGACGCGCTCTGTACGACGCGCTCTGTACGTCGCGCTCTGTACGACCTGTCCGACGCGCTCTGTACGACTTGTACGACGCGCTCTGTACGACCTGTCCGACGCACCCTGTACGACGCGCTCTGTACGACCTGTCCGACGCGACCTGTCCCCCGCGCCCTGTACGACCTGTCCCCCGCGCCCTGTACGACCTGTCCCCCGCGCCCTGTACGACCTGTCCCCCGCGCCCTGTACGACCTGTCCGACGCGCCCTGTACGACCTGTCCGACGCACCCTGTACGACCTATCCGACGCACCCTGTACGACACGCTCTGTACGACCTATCCGACGCACCCTGTACGACACGCTCTGTACGACCTATCCGACGCGCTCTGTACGACGCGCTCTGTACGTCGCGCTCTGTACGACCTGTCCGACGCGCTCTGTACGACTTGTACGACGCGCTCTGTACGACCTGTCCGACGCACCCTGTACGACGCGCTCTGTACGACCTGTCCGACGCGCCCTGTACGACCTGTCCGACGCGCTCTGTACGACCTGTCCGACGCGCTCTGTCCGACCTGTCCGACTTACTTTGTATTTCTGTTGTCAAACTCTCGGTGACTCTGGTCACATGACCAGCACTTTTATTAGCTCTGTAGATGGTTCTG
This sequence comes from Odontesthes bonariensis, assembly GCF_027942865.1. NCBI lineage: Eukaryota > Metazoa > Chordata > Actinopteri > Atheriniformes > Atherinopsidae > Odontesthes > Odontesthes bonariensis. Next base: position 974,821 of record NC_134519.1, read on the forward strand.
ACCTCTGCCCTCTGGTCCTGCAGCTGGATGCTGATGATGCGGAGCCTCATCTGGAGGAGAAGGAGGTCCAGGATGAGTACTCCCAGCTGCAGATGCCTGTGTAACACGTGTGCTGCAGCAGAGCAGGACTGCCAGGTCCTCTGGAAGCCTGATTATACATCTGTTCTGTCCTCTGTTTGACTCTGAAGTTGCTGTAAACTGAAAGCGTCTCCTCTGCTGCTGCCCTGTGTCTCAATAAAGCAAATATTCCCCTCAAACTCATGCTTGTCACTTATTTCGTCATCAACGTCTCATCCTACATGTTCACACATTTAGGGATGGATGGACCCTATCTTAAAGGTGATAGATTCTGTCCTTTTTTTAACTGTCTTATACAATGTTCTGAGGTCTTATTGAAATGTACGAGACAGACGTGGGTTGAAATACCTCTTGGTTTAAGCTCTGCTCGGTTTGGAGAGGTTCAGACTGGGCATGTGGGAAGGACCGCCCTCTTCCTGACCCACAGGTGATGTGGGTGGAGCTGAAACTGAGGAATACATGGCAAAAACTGAAGACTAACCAGGAACATAAAACTAAAGACTAACCAGGAACAGAAAACATGATAAAACTAAAGACTAACCAGGAACATAACCTATCTACCTATCTATCTCTGTCTGTCTGTCCTGACTCACTTGACTCACCTGATTACCATGGCAACCCCCCCGAGCATCTGGTGAAACTTGAGCAGCTCGTGGTCACATGAGCCGAGTGGCTGCTGAATGATTGATGGAGGCTGTCAGAGATCCTCTGAGTGGAACACAAACACCTGACACACCTGAGCAGATAGACGCTGGTCTGGACGCGGCGAGGCTTTAGCAGGTAACGGCTCTGACACTCTCAACAACTCTCAACCTCAATTTCTCTTACAGACGAGACAACCTGCTGTGTGCTCCAGATGATGGTTCTGGTTCTGTGAAGGGTCTGAGACCTGCTGTGATGTTATTGGAAGCATGAGGCTGCAGACATAACGCATCACCTCATACAGACACCTGTGTTCCACCTGTGTGCCACCTGTCTGCTACCCGTGTGCCACTTGTCTGCTACCCGTGTGCTACCTGTGTTCCACCTTTCTGCTACCTGTGTGCCACCTGTGTGCTACCTGTATTCTAACTGTATTCTACCTTTCTGCTACCTGTCTTCTACGTGTGTGCTACCTGTGTTCCACCTGTGTTCCACCTGTGTGCTACCTTTCTGCTACCCGTGTGCTACCTTTCTGCTACCCGTGTGCTACCTTTCTACTACCTGTGTTCCACCTTTCTGCTACCTGTGTTCCACCTGTCTGCTACCTGTATGCTACCTGTGTGCTACCTTTCTGCTACCCGTGTGCTACCTTTCTACTACCTGTGTTCCACCTGTGCTACCTGTCTGCTACCTGTGTTCCACCTGTGTTCCACCTGTGTGCCACCTGTGTGCTAACTGTGTGCTACCTTTCTACTACCTGTGTTCCACCTGTCTGCTACCTGTCTGCTACCTGTGTGCTATCCGTGTGCTATCCGTCTGCCACCTGTATGCTACCTGTGTGCTACCTTTCTGCTACCCGTGTGCTACCTTTCTACTACCTGTGTGCCACCTGTCTGCTACCCGTGTGCTACCTGTGTGCTACCTGTATTCTAACTGTATTCTACTTTTCTGCTACCTGTCTTCTACGTGTGTGCTACCTGTCTGCTACCTTTCTGCTATCTGTGTGCTACCTGTGTGCTATCCGTGTGCTACCCGTGTGCTACCTGTGTGCTACCTGTGTTCCACCTGTGTGCTACCTGTGTGCCACCTTTCTACTACCTGTGTGCTACCTGTGTGCCACCTTTCTGCTACCTGTGTGCTACCTTTCTGCTACCTGTGTTCCACCTTTCTGCTACCTTTCTGCTACCTGTGTGCTACCTGTGTTCCACCTTTCTGCTACCTGTGTGCTACCTGTGTTCCACCTTTCTGCTACCTGTGTGCTACCTGTGTTCCACCTTTCTGCTACCTGTGTGCTACCTGTGTGCTACCTTTCTGCTACCTGTGTGCTACCTGTGTGCCACCTGTGTGCTACCTTTCTGCTACCTGTGTGCTACCTGTGTGCCACCTGTGTGCTACCTGTGTGCTACCTGTGTGCCACCTGTCTGCTACCTGTGTGCTACCTGTGTGCCACCTTTCTGCTACCTGTGTGCTACCTTTCTGCTACCTGTGTTCCACCTGTGTGCTACCTGTGCTACCTTTCTGCTACGTGTGTGCTATCCGTGTGCTACCTGTATTCTACCTTTCTGCTAAGTGTCTGCTACGTGTGTGCTATCCGTGTGCTACCTGTATTCTACCTTTCTGCTACCTGTCTGCTACCTGTGTTCCACCTGTCTGCTACCTGTATTCTACCTTTCTACCTGTGTGCTACTTGTGTGCTACCTTTCTGCTACCTTTCTGCTACCCGTGTGCTACCTTTCTGCTACCTGTGTGGTACCTGTGTGCCACCTTTTCTACTACCTGTGTGGTACCTGTGTGCTACCTGTGTGCCACCTTTCTGCTACGTGTGCTACCTGTGTGCTACCTGTGTTCCACCTTTCTGCTACCTTTCTGCTACCTGTCTGCTACCTGTGTGCTACCTGTGTTCCACCTTTCTGCTACCTGTGTGCTACCTGTGTGGTACCTGTGTGCTACCTGTGTGCCACCTTTCTGCTACGTGTCTGCTACCTGTGTGCTACCTGTGTGCTACCTGTGTGCCACCTTTCTGCTACCTGTGTGCTACCTGTCTGCAACCTGTGTGCCACCTTTCTGCTACCTGTCTGCTACCTGTGTGCTACCTGTGTGCTACCTTTCTGCTACCTGTGTGCTACCTGTGTGTTAACTGTGTGCTAACAGATTTATTTACAGTGTACGACAGGGCTGACTGACGACTCTCCTTGTTTGAACAGCTGCTGCTGCCACAGACCTGATCATGAATCATTCATCGAGGCTGAATTTCTGTTTGCTGATCTTTTCAGCTGCTGCTTGGTCTCCTTACATGTTTGATGGGCCCCTCAGGAGGTGAAACGGCCTTGTTCTAAAAAGGTTCAAAATTCTGTCTGTGGGGCTGTAAAGATTAAAACACATGAATAGATGAAAAAACTTTTGGATTGAACAACATACATAAAGCAGTATAATGTGACTGAATAAAGACGATGACAGAGTGAAATGTTGAGTCTGCACAGTGTTTAAATGCCGGATGTCACGCTCGGATCTAACATACGACCACCATCATTGTGTCTGAGTTATAAACAAGCACATCATATGGATAACCAACTGTATAACTAACATCTGTATATCATCTGGATTTTCTGTGTCTGATGCGTGAACACCCACCTGGATAGACATGATGGGGAATCCTGGATGTTCACACAACTAATGCAACAACAACACAGAAAAGATGATGATGATGATGGATGGATGGATAATGGATGGATGATGATGTAAGGATGGGTGGATGGATGGATGGATGGATGGATGGATGATGATGTAAGGATGGATGGATAATGGATGGATGGATGGATGGATGGATGGATGGATGGATAATGGATGGATGATGATGTAAGGATGGATGGATGGATGGATGGATGGATGGATGGATGATGATGTAAGGATGGATGGATAATGGATGGATGGATGGATGGATGATGATGTAAGGATGGATGGATGGATGGATGATGATGTAAGGATGGATGGATAATGGATGGATGGATGGATGGATGATGATGTAAGGATGGATGGATGGATGGATGATGATGTAAGGATGGATGGATGGATGGATAATGGATGGATGGATGGACGGATGGATGGATGGATGGATGGATGGATGATGATGTAAGGATGGATGGATGGATGGATAATGGATGGATGGATGGATGGATGGATAATGGATGGATGATGATGTAAGGATGGATGGATAATGAATGGATGATGATGTAAGGATGGATGGATAATGGATGGATGATGATGTAAGGATGGATGGATGGATGATGATGTAAGGATGGATGGATGGATGGATGGATGGATGATGATGTAAGGATGGATGGATAATGGATGGATGGATGGATGGATAATGGATGGATGATGATGTAAGGATGGATGGATAATGGATGGATGGATGGATGGATGGATGGATGGATGGATGGATGGATGGATGGATGGATAATGGATGGATGGATGGATGGATGGATAATGGATGGATGGATGGATGGATGGATAATGGATGGATGGATGGATGGATGGATAATGGATGGATGGATGGATGGATGGATGGATGGAAAATGGATGGATGATGATGTAAGGATGGATGGATGGATGGATGGATAATGGATGGATGATGATGTAAGGATGGATGGATGGATGGATGGATGGATGGATGATGATGTAAGGATGGATGGATAATGGATGGATGGATGGATGGATAATGGATGGATGATGATGTAAGGATGGATGGATAATGGATGGATGATGATGTAAGGATGGATGGAAAATGGATGGATGATGATGTAAGGATGGATGGATAATGGATGGATGATGATGTAAGGATGGATGGATAATGGATGGATGGATAATGGATGGATGGATGGATGGATGGATGGATGGATGGATGGATGGATGGATGGATGATGGATGGATGGATGGATGGATGGATGATGGATGGATGGATGGATGGATGGATGGATGGATGAATTCACCTCTTTCAGCTCTTCTCTACCTTTATGTTTCCATTGTATTATGTCTTAATACTTGTTAACTTTTCATAGTATTGATCAGATTTGTTGATGATGTAACTATGACATAGATAATATCCCTAGCCATGATGATGTCACACCTGTGTGTGTCCACCTGTACAGCAGATCCTGTTGGTCCGCCTGTGACAGGTGTCAGGATGTCTGAAGGAAAGCAGAGAACTTTGTCCACCTCTGGAGAGTCTCTGTATCAGATCCTGGGGTTGGAGAAAGGCTGTAGCCATGACGACATCAAGAAATCCTACAGGTGAGCTGACGGCTCCGCCCACTCACCTGCACCAGGTGTTCCACTCCACAAAGTTACCTCTGCTCTTTGTTTTCATGGAAAAAAGTTCCAGAGATCCTGTCACATGTTTTAGTCTCACATGTTGAGGTCATGTCACATGTTTTAGTCTCACATGTTTTAGTCTCACATGCTGAGGTCATGTCACATGTTTTAGTCTCACATGTTTTAGTCTCACATGTTTTAGTCTCACATGCTGAGGTCATGTCACATGTTTTAGTCTCACATGTTTTAGTCTCACATGTTTTAGACTCACATGTTTTAGTCTCACATGTTGAGGTCCTGTCACATGTTTTAGTCTCACATGTTGAGGTCATGTCACATGTTTTAGTCTCACATGTTGAGGTCATGTCACATGTTTTAGTCTCACATGTTGAGGTCATGTCACATGTTTTAGTCTCACATGTTGAGGTCATGTCACATGTTTTAGTCTCACATGTTGAGGTCATGTCACATGTTTTAGTCTCACATGTTGAGGTCCTGTCACATGTTTTAGTCTCACATGTTGAGGTCATGTCACATGTTTTAGTCTCACATGTTTTAGTCTCACATGTTGAGGTCATGTCACATGTTTTAGTCTCACATGTTGAGGTCATGTCACATGTTTTAGTCTCACATGTTGAGGTCATGTCACATGTTTTAGTCTCACATGTTGAGGTCATGTCACATGTTTTAGTCTCACATGTTGAGGTCCTGTCACATGTTTTAGTCTCACATGTTGAGGTCATGTCACATGTTTTAGTCTCACATGTTTTAGTCTCACATGTTTTAGTCTCACATGTTGAGGTCATGTCACATGTTTTAGTCTCACATGTTTTAGTCTCACATGTTTTAGTCTCACATGTTGAGGTCATGTCACATGTTTTAGTCTCACATGTTGAGGTCCTGTCACATGTTTTAGTCTCACATGTTTTAGTCTCACATGTTTTAGTCTCACATGTTGAGGTCATGTCACATGTTTTAGTCTCACATGTTTTAGTCTCACATGTTTTAGTCTCACATGTTGAGGTCATGTCACATGTTTTAGTCTCACATGTTGAGGTCCTGTCACATGTTTTAGTCTCACATGTTGAGGTCCTGTCACATGTTTTAGTCTCACATGTTGAGATCCTGTCACATGTTTTAGTCTCACATGTTTTAGTCTCACATGTTTTAGTCTCACATGTTTTAGTCTCACATGTTGAGGTCATGTCACATGTTTTAGTCTCACATGTTGAGGTCCTGTCACATGTTTTAGTCTCACATGTTGAGGTCATGTCACATGTTTTAGTCTCACATGTTGAGGTCCTGTCACATGTTTTAGTCTCACATGTTGAGGTCATGTCACATGTTTTAGTCTCACATGTTGAGGTCCTGTCACATGTTTTAGTCTCACATGTTGAGGTCATGTCACATGTTTTAGTCTCACATGTTGAGGTCCTGTCACATGTTTTAGTCTCACATGTTGAGGTCCTGTCACATGTTTTAGTCTCACATGTTGAGGTCATGTCACATGTTTTAGTCTCACATGTTGAGGTCCTGTCACATGTTTTAGTCTCACATGTTGAGATCCTGTCACATGTTTTAGTCTCACATGTTTTAGTCTCACATGTTGAGGTCCTGTCACATGTTTTAGTCTCACATGTTGAGGTCCTGTCACATGTTTTAGTCTCACATGTTGAGGTCCTGTCACATGTTTTAGTCTCACATGTTGAGGTCATGTCACATGTTTTAGTCTCACATGTTGAGGTCCTGTCACATGTTTTAGTCTCACATGTTGAGGTCATGTCACATGTTTTAGTCTCACATGTTGAGATCCTGTCACATGTTTTAGTCTCACATGTTTTAGTCTCACATGCTGAGGTCATGTCACATGTTTTAGTCTCACATGTTGAGGTCCTGTCACATGTTTTAGTCTCACATGTTGAGGTCATGTCACATGTTTTAGTCTCACATGTTGAGGTCATGTCACATGTTTTAGTCCCACATGTTGAGGTCCTGTCACATGTTTTAGTCTCACATGTTGAGGTCATGTCACATGTTTTAGTCTCACATGTTGAGGTCCTGTCACATGTTTTAGTCTCACATGTTGAGGTCATGTCACATGTTTTAGTCTCACATGTTGAGGTCCTGTCACATGTTTTAGTCTCACATGTTGAGGTCATGTCACATGTTTTAGTCTCACATGTTGAGATCCTGTCACATGTTTTAGTCTCACATGTTTTAGTCTCACATGTTGAGGTCCTGTCACATGTTTTAGTCTCTCATGTTGAGGTCCTGTCACATGTTTTAGTCTCACATGTTGAGGTCCTGTCACATGTTTTAGTCTCACATGTTGAGATCCTATCACATGTTTTAGTCTCACATGTTGAGGTCATGTCACATGTTTTAGTCTCACATGTTGAGGTCATGTCACATGTTTTAGTCTCACATGTTTTAGTCTCACATGTTTTAGTCTCACATGTTGAGGTCATGTCACATGTTTTAGTCTCACATGTTGAGGTCATGTCACATGTTTTAGTCTCACATGTTTTAGTCTCACATGTTTTAGTCTCACATGTTGAGGTCATGTCACATGTTTTAGTCTCAAAATGTTGAGGTCCTGTCACATGTTTTAGTCTCACATGTTGAGATCCTGTCACATGTTTTAGTCTCACATGTTGAGGTCCTGTCACATGTTTTAGTCTCACATGTTGAGGTCATGTCACATGTTTTAGTCTCACATGTTGAGGTCATGTCACATGTTTTAGTCTCACATGTTGAGGTCCTGTCACATGTTTTAGTCTCACATGTTGAGATCCTGTCACATGTTTTAGTCTCACATGTTTTAGTCTCACATGTTGAGGTCATGTCACATGTTTTAGTCTCACATGTTCAGGTCCTGTCACATGTTTTAGTCTCACATGTTGAGGTCCTGTCACATGTTTTAGTCTTACATGCTGAGGTCATGTCACATGTTTTAGTCTCACATGTTGAGGTCCTGTCACATGTTTTAGTCTTACATGCTGAGGTCATGTCACATGTTTTAGTCTCACATGTTGAGATCCTGTCACATGTTTTAGTCTCACATGTTTTAGTCTCACATGTTGAGGTCCTGTCACATGTTTTAGTCTCACATGTTTTAGTCTCACATGTTTTAGTCTCACATGTTGAGGTCCTGTCACATGTTTTAGTCTCACATGCTGAGGTCATGTCACATGTTTTAGTCTCACATGTTGAGGTCATGTCACATGTTTTAGTCTCACATGTTGAGGTCATGTCACATGTTTTAGTCTCACATGTTGAGGTCATGTCACATGTTTTAGTCTCACATGTTGAGGTCATGTCACATGTTTTAGTCTAACATGTTGAGGTCATGTCACATGTTTTAGTCTCACATGTTGAGGTCATGTCACATGTTTTAGTCTCACATGTTGAGGTCCTGTCACATGTTTTAGTCTCACATGTTGAGGTCCTGTCACATGTTTTAGTCTCACATGTTGAGGTCATGTCACATGTTTTAGTCTCACATGTTGAGGTCCTGTCACATGTTTTAGTCTCACATGTTGAGGTCATGTCACATGTTTTAGTCTCACATGTTGAGGTCCTGTCATGTTTTAGTCTCACATGTTGAGGTCATGTCACATGTTTTAGTCTCACATGTTGAGGTCATGTCACATGTTTTAGTCTCACATGTTGAGGTCATGTCACATGTTTTAGTCTCACATGTTGAGGTCATGTCACATGTTTTAGTCTCACATGTTTTAGTCTCACATGTTGAGGTCATGTCACATGTTTTAGTCTCACATGTTTTAGTCTCACATGTTTTAGTCTCACATGTTTTAGTCTCACATGTTGAGGTCATGTCACATGTTTTAGTCTCACATGTTTTAGTCTCACATGTTTTAGTCTCACATGTTGAGGTCATGTCACATGTTTTAGTCTCACATGTTGAGGTCCTGTCACATGTTTTAGTCTCACATGTTGAGGTCATGTCACATGTTTTAGTCTCACGTTTTAGTCTCACATGTTTTAGTCTCACATGTTGAGGTCCTGTCACATGTTTTAGTCTCACATGTTGAGGTCCTGTCACATGTTTTAGTCTCACATGTTGAGATCCTGTCACATGTTTTAGTCTCACATGTTTTAGTCTCACATGTTTTAGTCTCACCTGTTTTAGTCTCACATGTTGAGGTCATGTCACATGTTTTAGTCTCACATGTTGAGGTCCTGTCACATGTTTTAGTCTCACATGTTGAGGTCATGTCACATGTTTTAGTCTCACATGTTGAGGTCCTGTCACATGTTTTAGTCTCACATGTTGAGGTCATGTCACATGTTTTAGTCTCACATGTTGAGGTCCTGTCACATGTTTTAGTCTCACATGTTGAGGTCATGTCACATGTTTTAGTCTCACATGTTGAGGTCCTGTCACATGTTTTAGTCTCACATGTTGAGGTCCTGTCACATGTTTTAGTCTCACATGTTGAGGTCATGTCACATGTTTTAGTCTCACATGTTGAGGTCCTGTCACATGTTTTAGTCTCACATGTTGAGATCCTGTCACATGTTTTAGTCTCACATGTTTTAGTCTCACATGTTGAGGTCCTGTCACATGTTTTAGTCTCACATGTTGAGGTCCTGTCACATGTTTTAGTCTCACATGTTGAGGTCCTGTCACATGTTTTAGTCTCACATGTTGAGGTCCTGTCACATGTTTTAGTCTCACATGTTGAGGTCATGTCACATGTTTTAGTCTCACATGTTGAGATCCTGTCACATGTTTTAGTCTCACATGTTTTAGTCTCACATGTTGAGGTCATGTCACATGTTTTAGTCTCACATGTTGAGGTCCTGTCACATGTTTTAGTCTCACATGTTGAGGTCATGTCACATGTTTTAGTCTCACATGTTGAGGTCCTGTCACATGTTTTAGTCTCACATGTTGAGGTCCTGTCACATGTTTTAGTCTCACATGTTGAGGTCATGTCACATGTTTTAGTCTCACATGTTGAGATCCTGTCACATGTTTTAGTCTCACATGTTTTAGTCTCACATGTTTTAGTCTCACATGTTGAGGTCCTGTCACATGTTTTAGTCTCTCATGTTGAGGTCCTGTCACATGTTTTAGTCTCACATGTTGAGGTCCTGTCACATGTTTTAGTCTCACATGTTGAGGTCCTGTCACATGTTTTAGTCTCACATGTTGAGATCCTGTCACATGTTTTAGTCTCACATGTTGAGGTCATGTCACATGTTTTAGTCTCACATGTTTTAGTCTCACATGTTTTAGTCTCACATGTTGAGGTCATGTCACATGTTTTAGTCTCAAAATGTTGAGGTCCTGTCACATGTTTTAGTCTCACATGTTGAGATCCTGTCACATGTTTTAGTCTCACATGTTGAGGTCCTGTCACATGTTTTAGTCTCACATGTTGAGGTCATGTCACATGTTTTAGTCTCACATGTTGAGGTCATGTCACATGTTTTAGTCTCACATGTTGAGGTCCTGTCACATGTTTTAGTCTCACATGTTGAGATCCTGTCACATGTTTTAGTCTCACATGTTTTAGTCTCACATGTTGAGGTCATGTCACATGTTTTAGTCTCACATGTTCAGGTCCTGTCACATGTTTTAGTCTCACATGTTGAGGTCCTGTCACATGTTTTAGTCTTACATGCTGAGGTCATGTCACATGTTTTAGTCTCACATGTTGAGGTCCTGTCACATGTTTTAGTCTTACATGCTGAGGTCATGTCACATGTTTTAGTCTCACATGTTGAGATCCTGTCACATGTTTTAGTCTCACATGTTTTAGTCTCACATGTTGAGGTCCTGTCACATGTTTTAGTCTCACATGTTTTAGTCTCACATGTTGAGGTCCTGTCACATGTTTTAGTCTCACATGTTGAGGTCCTGTCACATGTTTTAGTCTCACATGTTGAGGTCCTGTCACATGTTTTAGTCTCACATGCTGAGGTCATGTCACATGTTTTAGTCTCACATGTTGAGGTCATGTCACATGTTTTAGTCTCACATGTTGAGGTCCTGTCACATGTTTTAGTCTCACATGTTGAGGTCATGTCACATGTTTTAGTCTCACATGTTGAGGTCCTGTCACATGTTTTAGTCTCACATGTTGAGGTCATGTCACATGTTTTAGTCTCACATGTTGAGGTCCTGTCATGTTTTAGTCTCACATGTTGAGGTCCTGTCACATGTTTTAGTCTCACATGTTGAGGTCATGTCACATGTTTTAGTCTCACATGTTGAGGTCCTGTCATGTTTTAGTCTCACATGTTGAGGTCCTGTCACATGTTTTAGTCTCACATGTTGAGGTCATGTCACATGTTTTAGTCTCACATGTTTTAGTCTCACATGTTTTAGTCTCACATGTTGAGGTCATGTCACATGTTTTAGTCTCACATGTTTTAGTCTCACATGTTGAGGTCATGTCACATGTTTTAGTCTCACATGTTGAGGTCATGTCACATGTTTTAGTCTCACATGTTGAGGTCCTGTCACATGTTTTAGTCTCACATGTTGAGGTCATGTCACATGTTTTAGTCTCACATGTTTTAGTCTCACATGTTTTAGTCTCACATGTTGAGGTCATGTCACATGTTTTAGTCTCACATGTTGAGGTCCTGTCACATGTTTTAGTCTCACATGTTGAGGTCATGTCACATGTTTTAGTCTCACGTTTTAGTCTCACATGTTTTAGTCTCACATGTTGAGGTCCTGTCACATGTTTTAGTCTCACATGTTGAGGTCCTGTCACATGATTTAGTCTCACATGTTGAGATCCTGTCACATGTTTTAGTCTCACATGTTTTAGTCTCACATGTTTTAGTCTCACATGTTTTAGTCTCACATGTTGAGGTCCTGTCACATGTTTTAGTCTCACATGTTGAGGTCCTGTCACATGTTTTAGTCTCACATGTTGAGGTCCTGTCACATGTTTTAGTCTCACATGTTTTAGTCTCACATGTTGAGGTCATGTCACATGTTTTAGTCTCACATGTTGAGGTCCTGTCACATGTTTTAGTCTCACATGTTGAGGTTATGTCACATGTTTTAGTCTCACATGTTGAGGTCCTGTCACATGTTTTAGTCTCACATGTTGAGGTCATGTCACATGTTTTAGTCTCACATGTTGAGGTCCTGTCACATGTTTTAGTCTCACATGTTGAGGTCCTGTCACATGTTTTAGTCTCACATGTTGAGGTCATGTCACATGTTTTAGTCTCACATGTTGAGGTCCTGTCACATGTTTTAGTCTCACATGTTGAGATCCTGTCACATGTTTTAGTCTCACATGTTTTAGTCTCACATGTTGAGGTCCTGTCACATGTTTTAGTCTCACATGTTGAGATCCTGTCACATGTTTTAGTCTCACATGTTTTAGTCTCACATGTTGAGGTCCTGTCACATGTTTTAGTCTCACATGTTGAGGTCCTGTCACATGTTTTAGTCTCACATGTTGAGGTCCTGTCACATGTTTTAGTCTCACATGTTGAGGTCATGTCACATGTTTTAGTCTCACATGTTGAGGTCCTGTCACATGTTTTAGTCTCACATGTTGAGGTCATGTCACATGTTTTAGTCTCACATGTTGAGGTCCTGTCACATGTTTTAGTCTCACATGTTGAGGTCATGTCACATGTTTTAGTCTCACATGTTGAGATCCTGTCACATGTTTTATTCTCACATGTTTTAGTCTCACATGTTGAGGTCATGTCACATGTTTTAGTCTCACATGTTGAGGTCCTGTCACATGTTTTAGTCTCACATGTTGAGGTCATGTCACATGTTTTAGTCTCACATGTTGAGGTCATGTCACATGTTTTAGTCTCACATGTTGAGGTCCTGTCACATGTTTTAGTCTCACATGTTGAGGTCATGTCACATGTTTTAGTCTCACATGTTGAGGTCCTGTCACATGTTTTAGTCTCACATGTTGAGGTCCTGTCACATGTTTTAGTCTCACATGTTGAGGTCATGTCACATGTTTTAGTCTCACATGTTGAGATCCTGTCACATGTTTTAGTCTCACATGTTTTAGTCTCACATGTTGAGGTCATGTCACATGTTTTAGTCTCACATGTTGAGGTCCTGTCACATGTTTTAGTCTCACATGTTGAGGTCCTGTCACATGTTTTAGTCTCACATGTTGAGGTCATGTCACATGTTTTAGTCTCACATGTTTTAGTCTCACATGTTTTAGTCTCACATGTTGAGGTCATGTCACATGTTTTAGTCTCAAAATGTTGAGGTCCTGTCACATGTTTTAGTCTCACATGTTGAGGTCCTGTCACATGTTTTAGTCTCACATGTTGAGGTCCTGTCACATGTTTTAGTCTCACATGTTGAGATCCTGTCACATGTTTTAGTCTCACATGCTGAGGTCATGTCACATGTTTTAGTCTCACATGTTGAGGTCCTGTCACATGTTTTAGTCTCACATGTTGAGATCCTGTCACATGTTTTAGTCTCACATGTTGAGGTCATGTCACATGTTTTAGTCTCACATGTTCAGGTCCTGTCACATGTTTTAGTCTCACATGTTGAGGTCCTGTCACATGTTTTAGTCTTACATGTTGAGGTCCTGTCACATGTTTTAGTCTTACATGTTGAGGTCCTGTCACATGTTTTAGTCTCACATGTTCAGGTCCTGTCACATGTTTTAGTCTCACATGTTGAGGTCATGTCACATGTTTTAGTCTCACATGTTGAGGTCCTGTCACATGTTTTAGTCTCACATGTTGAGGTCCTGTCACATGTTTTAGTCTCACATGCTGAGGTCATGTCACATGTTTTAGTCTCACATGTTGAGATCCTGTCACATGTTTTAGTCTCACATGTTTTAGTCTCACATGTTTTAGTCTCACATGTTGAGGTCATGTCACATGTTTTAGTCTCACATCTTGAGGTCCTGTCACATGTTTTAGTCTCACATGTTTTAGTCTCACATGTTGAGGTCATGTCACATGTTTTAGTCTCACATGTTGAGGTCCTGTCACATGTTTTAGTCTCACATGTTTTAGTCTCACATGTTGAGGTCATGTCACATGTTTTAGTCTCACATGTTTAGGTCATGTCACATGTTTTAGTCTCACATGTTGAGGTCCTGTCACATGTTTTAGTCTCACATGTTGAGGTCATGTCACATGTTTTAGTCTCACATGTTGAGGTCCTGTCACATGTTTTAGTCTCACATGTTGAGGTCATGTCACATGTTTTAGTCTCACATGTTGAGGTCATGTCACATGTTTTAGTCTCACATGTTGAGGTCATGTCACATGTTTTAGTCTCACATGTTGAGGTCCTGTCACATGTTTTAGTCTCACATGTTGAGGTCATGTCACATGTTTTAGTCTCACATGTTGAGGTCCTGTCACATGTTTTAGTCTCACATGTTGAGGTCATGTCACATGTTTTAGTCTCACATGTTGAGGTCCTGTCACATGTTTTAGTCTCACATGTTGAGATCCTGTCACATGTTTTAGTCTCACATGTTTTAGTCTCACATGTTGAGGTCCTGTCACATGTTTTAGTCTCACATGTTGAGGTCATGTCACATGTTTTAGTCTCACGTTTTAGTCTCACATGTTTTAGTCTCACATGTTGAGGTCATGTCACATGTTTTAGTCTCACATGTTGAGGTCATGTCACATGTTTTAGTCTCACATGTTGAGGTCCTGTCACATGTTTTAGTCTCACATGTTGAGGTCATGACACATGTTTTAGTCTCACATGTTGAGATCCTGTCACATGTTTTAGTCTCACATGTTTTAGTCTCACATGTTGAGGTCATGTCACATGTTTTAGTCTCACATGTTGAGGTCCTGTCACATGTTTTAGTCTCACATGTTGAGGTCCTGTCACATGTTTTAGTCTCACATGTTGAGGTCATGTCACATGTTTTAGTCTCACATGTTGAGGTCCTGTCACATGTTTTAGTCTCACATGTTGAGGTCATGTCACATGTTTTAGTCTCACATGTTGAGGTCCTGTCACATGTTTTAGTCTCACATGTTGAGGTCATGTCACATGTTTTAGTCTCACATGTTGAGGTCATGTCACATGTTTTAGTCTCACATGTTCAGGTCCTGTCACATGTTTTAATCTCACATGTTTTAGTCTCACATGTTTTAGTCTCACATGTTGAGGTCATGTCACATGACATCACAGACATCCCAAGTTCCAAAAACTCATTTCAGGGAGATGACTCAGTCTCCCCCCCCCCCCCTGCCGCCGCCGCCCTCGCCCTCGCCCTCTGACAAGCAGTCGCCCTGGACGCTCGATGAACAGAGCGTCGCTTTGGACTGACAGGTTTCACAAGCAACCGATCCCCACACCACTCTCTCTCTCGTGCCTGCGCAGTCGAAACGCGCAAGTTGCACGAGTTATTTTATTGCCTGCACGCTCTCACTCGCATTGGAAAAAAAAATAAAAAAATAAAAAAACTCCCTCGAATAGTCTAAAATCCGGGATATTTCATCCGACTCGCAGGCATCCGTGATTAACTATCAATATCAGGGAGACTCCCGGACATTCCGGGAGACTTGGGATGTCTGTGTTGAGATCCTGTCACATGTTTTAGTCTCACATGTTTTAGTCTCACATGTTTTAGTCTCACATGTTGAGGTCATGTCTCATGTTTTAGTCTCACATGTTGAGGTCATGTCACATGTTTATTTCTGGTTTCAGGAAGCTGGCGCTGCGGTTCCACCCGGATAAGAACCCGGACAACCCGGACGCCGCGGATAAGTTCAAGGAGCTGAACAGCGCTCACGCCGTCCTGGCCGACCTCACCAAGAGGAACATCTACGACTCGTATGGCTCTCTGGGACTCTACGTGGCCCAGCAGTTCGGAGAGGACAATGTCAACACCTACTTCATGCTGTCCACCTGGTGGGCCAAGGTGGGGGCGGGGCTTCCCCTGCATGTGTCTGTGGGGGCGGGGCTTCCACTGCATCTGTGTGTGGGGGCGGGGCTTCCCCTGCTTCTGTCTGTGGGGGCGGGGCTTCCCCTGCATGTGTCTGTGGGGGCGGGGCTTCCCCTGCTTCTGTCTGTAGGGGTGGGGCTTCCCCTGCATGTGTCTTTGGGGGCGGGGCTTCCCCTGCATGTGTCTGTGGGGGTGGGGCTTCCCCTGCATGTGTCTGTGGGGGCGGGGCTTCCCCTGCTTCTGTCTGTGGGGGTGGGGCTTCCCCTGCATGTGTCTTTGGGGGCGGGGCTTCCCCTGCTTCTGTCTGTGGGGGTGGGGCTTCCCCTGCATGTGTCTGTGGGGGCGGGGCTTCCCCTGCTTCTGTCTCTGGGGCGGGGCTTCCCCGTGAGTGGGCGGGGCTTCCCCTGTGTCTGTGGGGGCGGGGCTTCCCCTGCATGTGTCTGTGGGGGAGGGGCTTCCACTGCATCTGTCTGTGGGGGCGGGGCTTCCCCTGCATGTGTCTGTGGGGGCGGGGCTTCCACTGCATGTGTCTGTGGGGGCGGGGCTTCCCCTGCATGTGTCTGTGGGGGAGGGGCTTCCACTGCATCTGTCTGTGGGGGTGGGGCTTCCCCTGCATGTGTCTGTGGGGGCGGGGCTTCCACTGCATGTGTCTGTGGGGGCGGGGCTTCCACTGCATGTGTCTGTGGGGGAGGGGCTTCCCCTGCTTCTGTCTCTGGGGGCGGGGCTTCCCTGTGAGTGGGCGGGGCTTCCCCTGCATGTGTCTGTGGGGGTGGGGCTTCCCCTGCATGTGTCTGTGGGGGAGGGGCTTCCACTGCATCTGTCTGTGGGGGTGGGGCTTCCCCTGCATGTGTCTGTGGGGGCGGGGCTTCCACTGCATGTGTCTGTGGGGGCGGGGCTTCCACTGCATGTGTCTGTGGGGGAGGGGCTTCCCCTGCTTCTGTCTCTGGGGGCGGGGCTTCCCTGTGAGTGGGCGGGGCTTCCCCTGCATGTGTCTGTGGGGGTGGGGCTTCCCCTGCATGTGTCTGTGGGGGCGGGGCTTCCACTGCATGTGTCTGTGGGGGCGGGGCTTCCCTGTGAGTGGGCGGGGCTTCCCCTACATCTGTCTGTGGGGGCGGGGCTTCCCCTGCATCTGTCTGTGGGGGCGGGGCTTCCCCTGCATCTGTCTGTGGGGGCGGGGCATCCACTGCATGTGTCTCTGGGGGCGGGGCTTCCCTGTGAGTGGGCGGGTCTTCCCCTGCATGTGTCTGTGGGGGAGGGGCTTCCACTGCATGTGTCTGTGGGGGCGGGGCTTCCCCTGCATGTGTCTGTGGGGGCGGGGCTTCCACTGCATGTGTCTGTGGGGGCGGGGCTTCCCCTGCATGTGTCTGTGGGGGCGGGGCTTCCCCTGCATGTGTCTGTGGGGGTCGGGCTTCCCCTGCATGTGTCTGTGGGGGCGGGGCTTCCACTGCTTCTGTCTCTGGGGGCGGGGCTTCCACTGCATGTGTCTGTGGAGGCGGGGCTTCCGCTGCTTCTGTCTGTGGGGGCGGGGCTTCCCCTGCATCTGTCTGTGGGGGCGGGGCATCCACTGCATGTGTCTCTGGGGGCGGGGCTTCCCTGTGAGTGGGCGGGTCTTCCCCTGCATGTGTCTGTGGGGGAGGGGCTTCCACTGCATGTGTCTGTGGGGGCGGGGCTTCCCCTGCATGTGTCTGTGGGGGCGGGGCTTCCACTGCATGTGTCTGTGGGGGCGGGGCTTCCCCTGCATGTGTCTGTGGGGGTCGGGCTTCCTCTGCATGTGTCTGTGGGGGCGGGGCTTCCACTGCTTCTGTCTCTGGGGGCGGGGCTTCCACTGCATGTGTCTGTGGAGGCGGGGCTTCCGCTGCTTCTGTCTGTGGGGGCGGGGCTTCCCCTGCATCTGTCTGTGGGGGCGTGGCTTCCCTGTGAGTGGGCGGGGCTTCCCCTGCATGTGTCTGTGGGGGCGGGGCTTCCCCTGCAGCTGTCTGTGGGGGCGTGGCTTTCCTGTGAGTGGGTGGGGCTTCCCCTGCATCTGTCTCTGGGGGCGGGGCTTCCACTGCATGTGTCTGTGGGGGCGGGGCTTCCCCTGCATGTGTCTGTGGGGGTGGGGCTTCCCCTGCATGTGTCTGTGGGGGCGGGGCTTCCACTGCTTCTGTCTCTGGGGGCGGGGCTTCCCTGTGAGTGGGCGGGTCTTCCCCTGCATCTGTCTGTGGGGGCGGGGCTTCCCCTGCATCTGTCTGTGGGGGCGGGGCTTCTCCTGCATGTGTATTTGGGGGCGGGGCTTCCCCTGCATCTGTCTGTGGGGGCGGGGCTTCCACTGCATGTGTCTGTGGGGGCGGGGCTTCCACTGCATGTGTCTGTGGAGGCGGGGCTTCCGCTGCTTCTGTCTGTGGGGGCGGGGCTTCCCCTGCATCTGTCTGTGGGGGCGGGTCTTCCACTGCATGTGTCTGTGGAGGCGGGGCTTCCGCTGCTTCTGTCTGTGGGGGCGGGGCTTCCACTGCATGTGTCTGTGGGAGCGGGTCTTCCACTGCATGTGTCTGTGGAGGCGGGGCTTCCCCTGCTTCTGTCTCTGGGGGCGGGGCTTCCCTGTGAGTGGGCGGGTCTTCCCCTGCATCTGTCTGTGGGGGCGGGTCTTCCACTGCATCTGTCTGTGCGGGCGTGGCTTCCCTGTGAGTGGGCGGGGCTTCCCCTGCATGTGTCTGTGGGGGCGGGGCTTCCCCTGCAGCTGTCTGTGGGGGCGGGTCTTCCACTGCATCTGTCTGTGGGGGCGGGGCTTCCCCTGCATCTGTCTGTGGGGGCGGGGCTTCCCCTGCATGTGTCTGTGGGGGCGGGTCTTCCCTGTGAGTGGGCGGGGTCTGACGCTGAGCTTCTGTCCCAGGGCCTGTTCCTGCTCTGTGGGATCCTGACTGGATGTTACTGCGGCTGCTGCCTCTGCTGCTGCTGTAACTGCTGCTGCGGCCGGCTGAGGCCCACGCCCGCTGGCGAGGGGGCGGAGCCAGACTACGTCTCCCCTGACGACCTGGAGGAGGAGATTCGCAACAATCCCGACAACGGTGAGAGTGCCGCTCTGAAGCTGTTGTGTTGTTACCTTGGTGACTCTGGTTTGTTGCCTTGGTGACTCTGGTTTGTTGCCTTGGTGACTCTGGTTTGTTGCCTTGGTGACTCTGGTTTGTTGCCTTGGTGACTCTGGTTTGTTGCCTTGGTGACTCTGGTTTGTTGCCTTGGTGACTCTGGTTTGTTGCCTTGGTGACTCCGGTTTGTTGCCTTGGTGACAGATGGAACCACTCGGCGGCGTCCTTATGACCTTTTGCTGTTTTGTTTGTCAATAGACATCGAAGCTCCGGTCGTCCATCAGCCGGCGAATGCCAGCGAAAAGTCGCAGCTGATCGCAGACGGTCAGCGCAGATACGGAGACAGCTACACCTGAGGCTGATGGCCTGGACCGACACTTCTGCACCGCAAACCAAGAAACGTTTCTCTGAGTTCTTAAAGCAGCACTTTGACATTTATGGAAATCCTGAGATTGTAATCTGACTCTGAATCAGCTCCAGGTTTATAACTCACAGGAAGTGGAGGTCACATGGTGCGTCCCGCTTCCTCTTAAATCTGTTTAAATCTGTTTAAATCAGGTTTAAACAGATTTAAACCTTATGTAAACAGATTTAAACCTGATTCAGACACTCTAAGGACTTCTGTAAATGTCAAACTGGTTAGATGTAAACCCGCTTCTAAATTTGATCAGGCTCAGGCTCTGATTGGCTGTGAGGTAGTGAGCGTTGAATTGGAGGCGGAGCTTAAAACAGGAATTTAAACTTATTTTGTTCACACTGAAACCTTCACAAACAGAAGTATGATTCGAGGTCATGGTGTAAATAAAGTTTGGGTTGATTTCCTGTGTGAGGACACGCCTGTGGTCATGTGACCGCCTGGAGTTTTCCTGTTAATAAATCACGTGTGATTCCAGCGTGTTGGGTGTGAGTCTCTGTCTGACCAGCAGGGGGAGCTTTAGCTCCTGATTTAAACAGATTTAAACAGATTTAAACTGATTTAAACAGATTTAAACCTGATTTAAACCTGATTGGGCTGTGAGTCTCTGTCTGACCAGCAGGGGGGGGCTGCAGCTCCTGATATAAACAGATTTAAACCTGATGTAAACATATTTAAACCTGATTTAAACAGATTTAAACAGATTTAAACATGATGTAAACAGATTTAAACCTGATGTAAACAGATGCAAACAGATTTAAACCTGATGTAAACAGATTTAAACAGATTTAAACCTGATTATAAACAGATTTAATCATGATGTAAACAGATGTAAACCTGATGTAAACAGATTTAAACCTGATTATAAACAGATTTAATCATGATGTAAACAGATGTAAACCTGATGTAAACAGATTTAAACAGATTAAAACAGATTTAAACAGATTTAAACCTGATTGGGGTGTGAGTCTCTGTCTGGCCAGCAGGGGGAGCTGCAGCTGCTCCAAACACTGCGTACTGTCCCTTTAACAAACTCTCAGCCGTCGCCCCCCCCCTCTCCCCTCTCTCATGTGTCCCGCTGACCTTTTGACATATATGGGCATGTCGGCACGGCAACGGCTGACGTCCCCGGTCTAAAAACAGACCGAGGGCTCAGAGAGGCCTGCGACACTCTGCTGCTTCACTTCGCTTTACTCCTTCTTCTCTGGGGTACCTTCCTGTTCCTCACCTGTCCTCACCTGTCCTCACCTGCCCCCCCCATCCTCCCCCGGGACACAGCGTCCCCCCCGTCGTCATGGAGAGTCTGGAGAAGCAGCTCATTTGTCCCATCTGTCTGGAGATGTTCACCAAGCCGGTGGTCATCCTGCCGTGTCAACACAACCTCTGCCGCAAGTGTGCCAACGACATATTCCAGGTGAGACCCGCACACCTGAGGCCACGCCCACTGAGACCCGCACACCTAAGGCCACGCCCACTGAGACACGCACACCTGAGGCCACGCCAACTGCTGTCAGGACACCAGGGCTGTGTTCAAAACCGCATACTTCTCCCACTAGTCCTACTAACTTTTTGAGTTAGTATGCTAGTTTGAGTAAGCAGAAGTTCCCGGATGCATACTAGATTCTCTGAAATGTTGGGTATGCATCATGAGGTTACTACTCATACTCAAACTACCCAAGATGCAATGTAACGTGACGTCGCCGATCGTCATTTCCTGTCAAAACGGCAGTTTCAAGCTAGCTACAACGAGGGTAGGTTCACTTCCTGTTTTCAAAACAAAAGCACCAATTGTATGGTAATGGCTTTCCCTATGATAAAAGGCAACGGGTATTTTATTTTGTGAAAATAACAGGAAGTGCGTTAGCTCACTGCGGCTAGCTTTAGTAGCGCCGAATTCGTGGGAAGAAAATTGTAAATAGCCGGTATTTTGTCAGGTTTTCAACACGTTGGGGATCTAAACGACTACTTTCTCACCTGAAAATGTTTCAAATGTTGCTAAAGTTTACAGAGTTTAGAGCTTAAGGGAAATCAGCTTCAGGCCGGCTGATTTCGGCTCGGGCAGGAGCGAAATGCATTGTGGGTAAACGCTCTGCATACTGTCTGATCGATGAGTATGTAGTATGTAGTATGTAGTATGTAGTATGTAGTATGTAGTATGCAGTATGTAGAATGCATTATGTAGTATGCAGTATGTAGTATGCAGTATGTAGTATGCAGTATGTAGTATGCAGTATGTAGTATGTAGTATGCATTATGTAGTATGCAGTATGTAGTATGCAGTATGTAGTATGCAGTATGTAGTATGCAGTATGTAGTATGTAGTATGCAGTATGCAGTATGTAGTATGTAGTATGCGTTATGTAGTATGTAGTATGCAGTATGTAGTATGCAGTATGTAGTATGCATTATGTAGTATGTAGTATGCAGTATGCAGTATGCAATATGTAGTATGTAGTATGCATTATGTAGTATGTAGTATGCAGTATGTAGTATGTAGTATGTAGTATGCATTATGTAGTATGCATTATGTAGTATGTAGTATGTAGTATGCAGTATGTAGTATGTAGTATGCTGTATGCAGTATGTAGTATGCAGTATGTAGTATGCAGTATACAGTATGCAGTATACAGTATGTAGTATGCAGTATGCAGTATGTAGTATGCAGTATGTAGTATGTAGTATGCAGTATGCAGTATGTAGTATGCAGTATGCAGTATGTAGTATGCAGTATACAGTATGTAGTATGCAGTATGCAGTATGTAGTATGCAGTATGTAGTATGCAGTATATAGTATGTAGTATGTAGTATGCAGTATGTAGTATGCAGTATGTAGTATGCAGTATGTAGTATGTAGTATGCAGTATGCAGTATGCAGTATGTAGTATGCAGTATGCAGTATGTAGTATGCAGTATGCAGTATGTAGTATGCAGTATGTAGTATGCAGTATGCAGTATGTAGTATGTAGTATGTAGTATGCAGTATGTAGTATGCAGTATGTAGTATGTAGTATGCAGTATGCAGTATGCAGTATGTAGTATGCAGTATGCAGTATGCAGTATGTAGTATGCAGTATGCAGTATGTAGTATGCAGTATGTAGTATGCAGTATGTAGTATGCAGTATGCAGTATGTAGTATGCAGTATGTAGTATGCAGTATGCAGTATGTTTTATGTAGTATGTAGTATGCAGTATGCAGTATGTAGTATGCAGTATGTAGTATGTAGTATGTAGTATGCAGTATGTAGTATGCAGTATGTAGTATGCAGTATGTAGTATGTAGTATGC
Source organism: Odontesthes bonariensis (assembly GCF_027942865.1). NCBI lineage: Eukaryota > Metazoa > Chordata > Actinopteri > Atheriniformes > Atherinopsidae > Odontesthes > Odontesthes bonariensis. The sequence continues at coordinate 997,540 of NC_134519.1, forward strand.
AGTATGCAGTATGCAGTATGTAGTATGCAGTATGTAGTATGCAGTATGCAGTATGTAGTATGCAGTATGTAGTATGCAGTATGTAGTATGTAGTATGTAGTATGCAGTATGTAGTATGCAGTATGTAGTATGTAGTATGCAGTATGCAGTATGTAGTATGCAGTATGCAGTATGCAGTATGTAGTATGCAGTATGTAGTATGCAGTATGCAGTATGCAGTATGTAGTATGCAGTATGTAGTATGCAGTATGCAGTATGTAGTATGCAGTATGTAGTATGCAGTATGTAGTATGTAGTATGCAGTATGCAGTATGTAGTATGCAGTATGTAGTATGCAGTATACAGTATGCAGTATGTAGTATGCAGTATGTAGTATGCAGTATGCAGTATGTAGTATGCAGTATGTAGTATGCAGTATGTAGTATGCAGTATGTAGTATGCAGTATGTAGTATGTAGTATGCATTATGTAGTATGCAGTATGTAGTATGCAGTATGTAGTATGCAGTATGTAGTATGTAGTATGTAGTATGCAGTATGTAGTATGTAGTATGCGTTATGTAGTATGTAGTATGCAGTATGTAGTATGTAGTATGCAGTATACAGTATGTAGTATGCAGTATGTAGTATGCAGTATGTAGTATGTAGTATGCGTTATGTAGTATGTAGTATGCAGTATGTAGTATGTAGTATGCAGTATACAGTATGTAGTATGCAGTATGTAGTATGCAGTATGTAGTATGTAGTATGCGTTATGTAGTATGTAGTATGCAGTATGTAGTATGCAGTATGTAGTATGCATTATGTAGTATGTAGTATGCAGTATGCAGTATGCAATATGTAGTATGTAGTATGCATTATGTAGTATGTAGTATGCAGTATGTAGTATGTAGTATGTAGTATGCATTATGTAGTATGCATTATGTAGTATGTAGTATGTAGTATGCAGTATGTAGTATGTAGTATGCAGTATGCAGTATGTAGTATGCAGTATGTAGTATGCAGTATACAGTATGTAGTATGCAGTATGCAGTATGTAGTATGCAGTATGTAGTATGCAGTATGCAGTATGTAGTATGCAGTATGCAGTATGTAGTATGCAGTATACAGTATGTAGTATGCAGTATGCAGTATGTAGTATGCAGTATGTAGTATGTAGTATGCAGTATGTAGTATGCAGTATACAGTATGTAGTATGCAGTATGCAGTATGTAGTATGCAGTATGTAGTATGTAGTATGCAGTATGCAGTATGTAGTATGCAGTATGCAGTATGTAGTATGCAGTATACAGTATGTAGTATGCAGTATGCAGTATGTAGTATGCAGTATGTAGTATGCAGTATATAGTATGTAGTATGTAGTATGCAGTATGTAGTATGCAGTATGTAGTATGCAGTATGTAGTATGTAGTATGCAGTATGCAGTATGCAGTATGTAGTATGCAGTATGCAGTATGTAGTATGCAGTATGCAGTATGTAGTATGCAGTATGTAGTATGCAGTATGCAGTATGTAGTATGTAGTATGTAGTATGCAGTATGTAGTATGCAGTATGTAGTATGTAGTATGCAGTATGCAGTATGCAGTATGTAGTATGCAGTATGCAGTATGCAGTATGTAGTATGCAGTATGCAGTATGTAGTATGCAGTATGTAGTATGCAGTATGTAGTATGCAGTATGCAGTATGTAGTATGCAGTATGTAGTATGCAGTATGCAGTATGTTTTATGTAGTATGTAGTATGCAGTATGCAGTATGTAGTATGCAGTATGTAGTATGCAGTATGTAGTATGTAGTATGTAGTATGCAGTATGTAGTATGCAGTATGTAGTATGCAGTATGTAGTATGTAGTATGCAGTATGCAGTATGCAGTATGTAGTATGCAGTATGTAGTATGCAGTATGCAGTATGTAGTATGCAGTATGTAGTATGCAGTATGTAGTATGTAGTATGTAGTATGCAGTATGTAGTATGCAGTATGTAGTATGTAGTATGCAGTATGCAGTATGTAGTATGCAGTATGCAGTATGCAGTATGTAGTATGCAGTATGTAGTATGCAGTATGCAGTATGCAGTATGCAGTATGTAGTATGCAGTATGTAGTATGCAGTATGCAGTATGTAGTATGCAGTATGTAGTATGCAGTATGTAGTATGTAGTATGTAGTATGTAGTATGCAGTATGTAGTATGCAGTATGTAGTATGTAGTATGCAGTATGCAGTATGTAGTATGCAGTATGCAGTATGCAGTATGTAGTATGCAGTATGCAGTATGTAGTATGTAGTATGCAGTATGTAGTATGCAGTATGTAGTATGCAGTATGCAGTATGTAGTATGCAGTATGCAGTATGTAGTATGCAGTATGCAGTATGTAGTATGTAGTATGCAGTATGTAGTATGCAGTATGCAGTATGTAGTATGTAGTATGTGGTTTCGAACACAGCCCAGATCCAAAATCTGAATTTTGCCACAGTTTGCAGGGTAAATTACATCAAACATGTGAATTCTTGGGGCTAAAACATCTGATTCAGGGGGATTAGTTCTTTAAACGGTTTTTAAAACGTTGTCAGGGTTTACAGATTTAATTTAAAGGGTTAGGGTTTAATATTTCAGAGCTGCTGATGTGTTATAAAAAGGTCAAAAGTCAGTGTAGAGATATCAGAGTCATCGTGTCTGTACTGAAACTCGTCATGTTGTTGCCTCAGTAAACAGACATTTAAGCAACAAACATACTGATAAATTCAGGATTTAAACTATAAAATCATAGCTGCACCAACAGCTGCTGGCTAAAGAAGCTCCGCCCACACTGTTAAAATCAGACTCAAAGTATTTATTAACTGACACAGATAAACACAGTCTGTGCTTTACGTTGAAGCAGTTTTAAATCTGAGAAATCCCAAACGATCAGAGTCTGTTCCTGATGTAAACCTGGACCTATGTGATGCCCCGCCCACTCCAGGCGTCCAACCCCTACCTGTCCACACGGAGCGGCTCCACGCTGACGTCCGGCGGACGGTTCCGCTGCCCGTCCTGCCGCCATGAGGTGGTGCTGGACCGGCACGGCGTCTACGGGCTGCAGAGGAACCTGCTGGTGGAGAACATTATCGACATGTACAAGCAGGAAAACACCAGGTACAAACACCTGTACACACACACCTGTAAGAACACCTGTAAGAACACCTGTACACACACACACACACACACACACACACACCTGTAAGAACACCTGTACACACACCTGTAAGAACGCCTGTAAGAAGACCTGTACACACACACCTGTAAGAACACCTGTACACACACACCTGTAAGAACACCTGTACACACACCTGTAAGAACGCCTGTAAGAAGACCTGTACACACACACCTGTAAGAACACCTGTAAGAACACCTGTACACACACACACACACACCTGTAAGAACACCTGTACACACACACACACACCTGTAAGAACACCTGTAAGAACACCTGTACACACACACCTGTAAGAACACCTGTACACACACCTGTAAGAACGCCTGTAAGAAGACCTGTACACACACACCTGTAAGAACACCTGTAAGAACACCTGTACACACACACACACCTGTAAGAACACCTGTAAGAACACCTGTACACACACCTGTAAGAACACCTGTACACACACACACACACACACACACACACACACACACACACACACACACACACACGTGTAAGAACACCTGTACACACACACCTGTAAGAACACCTGTAAGAACACCTGTACACACACACACACATACACCTGTACACACACACACACACACACACACGTGTAAGAACACCTGTACACACACACGTGTAAGAACACCTGTACACACACACACACACACCTGTAAGAACACCTGTACACACACACACACCTGTAAGAACACCTGTACACACACACACACCTGTAAGAACACCTGTAAGAACACCTTTTAGAACACCTGTACACACACACCTGTAAGAACACCTGTACACACACACCTGTACGACCACCTGTAAGAACACCTGTACACACACACACACCTGTAAGAACACCTGTCCACACACACCTGTAAGAACACCTGTAACAACACCTGTACACACACACCTGTAAAAACACCTGTACATACACACACCTGTAAGAACACCTGTACACACACACACACACACCTGTAAGAACACCTGTACACACACACACACACACACCTGTAAGAACATCTGTACACACACACACACCTGTAAGAACACCTGTAAGAACACCTGTAAGAACATCTGTACACACACACCTGTAAGAACACCTGTAAGAACACCTGTACACACACACCTGTACACACACACCTGTAAGAACACCTGTAAGAACACCTGTACACACACACCTGTAAGAACATCTGTACACACACACCTCTAAGAACACCTGTACACACACACACCTGTGCACACACACCTGTAAGAACACCTGTAAGAACACCTGTACACACACACACCTGTGCAAACACACGTCTAAGAACACCTGTAAGAACACCTGTACACACACACACACACACACTTGTAAGAACATCTGTACACACACACCTGTAAGAACACCTGTAAGAACACCTGTACACACACACCTGTAAGAACATCTGTACACACACACCTCTAAGAACACCTGTACACACACACCTGTAAGAACACCTGTAAGAACACCTGTAAGAACACCTGTAAGAACACCTGTACACACACACACCTGTGCAAACACACGTCTAAGAACACCTGTACACACACACCTGTAAGAACACCTGTACACACACCTGTGCACACACACCTGTAAGAACACCTGTAAGAACACCTGTGCACACACACCTGTAAGAACACCTGTAAGAACACCTGGAAGAACACCTGCACACACACACCTGGAAGAACACCTGTAAGAACACCTGTACACACACACCTGTGGTTACTGAGGGTCTGAATCTGTAAACCCCTCCGTGTCTCCGTCAGTAAGCCGGTGCTGGAGGTGAAGCTGGAGCAGCCGATGTGTGAAGAGCACCAAGGTGAGAAGATCAACATCTACTGCGTCACCTGCAGCGCTCCCACCTGCTCCCTCTGCAAGGTGTTCGGAGCCCATAAAGACTGCGAGGTGGCGCCGCTCAGCGACGTCTTCAGCCGGCAGAAGGTCAGCATCAAGGGTTCCAGGCTCAGCAGCATGGGAAGCGTTCACAGCAGAATATTTGTTGCTCAGCAGCAGCAGGGGAAGCGTTCACATCAGAATATTTGTTGCTCAGCAGCAGCAGGGGAAGCGTTCACATCAGAATATTTGTTGCTCAGCAGCAGCAGGGGAAGCGTTCACATCAGAATATTTGTTGCTCAGCAGCAGCATGGGAAGCGTTCACATCAGAATATTTGTTGCTCAGCAGCAGGGGAAGCGTTCACATCAGAATATTTGTTGCTCAGCAGCAGCGTGGGAAGCGTTCACATCAGAATATTTGTTGCTCAGCAGCAGGGGAAGCGTTCACATCAGAATATTTGTTGCTCAGCAGCAGCAGGGGAAGCGTTCACATCAGAATATTTGTTGCTCAGCAGCAGGGGAAGCGTTCACATCAGAATATTTGTTGCTCAGCAGCAGCAGGGGAAGCGTTCACATCAGAATATTTGTTGCTCAGCAGCAGCAGGGGAAGCGTTCACATCAGAATATTTGTTGCTCAGCAGCAGCAGGGGAAGCGTTCACATCAGAATATTTGTTGCTCAGCAGCAGCAGGGGAAGCGTTCACATCAGAATATTTGTTGCTCAGCAGCAGCAGGGGAAGCGTTCACATCAGAATATTTGTTGCTCAGCAGCAGGGGAAGCGTTCACATCAGAATATTTGTTGCTCAGCAGCAGCAGGGGAAGCGTTCACATCAGAATATTTGTTGCTCAGCAGCAGGGGAAGCGTTCACATCAGAATATTTGTTGCTCAGCAGCGTGGGAAGCGTTCACATCAGAATATTTGTTGCTCAGCAGCGTGGGAAGCGTTCACATCAGAATATTTGTTGCTCAGCAGCAGCAGGGGAAGCGTTCACATCAGAATATTTGTTGCTCAGCAGCAGGGGAAGCGTTCACATCAGAATATTTGTTGCTCAGCAGCAGGGGAAGCGTTCACATCAGAATATTTGTTGCTCAGCAGCAGGGGAAGCGTTCACATCAGAATATTTGTTGCTCAGCAGCAGCAGGGGAAGCGTTCACATCAGAATATTTGTTGCTCAGCAGCAGCAGGGGAAGCGTTCACATCAGAATATTTGTTGCTCAGCAGCAGCAGGGGAAGCGTTCACATCAGAATATTTGTTGCTCAGCAGCAGCGTGGGAAGCGTTCACATCAGAATATTTGTTGCTCAGCAGCAGCGTGGGAAGCGTTCACATCAGAATATTTGTTGCTCAGCAGCAGGGGAAGCGTTCACATCAGAATATTTGTTGCTCAGCAGCAGCAGCGTGGGAAGCGTTCACATCAGAATATTTGTTGCTCAGCAGCATGGGAAGCGTTCACATCAGAATATTTGTTGCTCAGCAGCAGCAGGGGAAGCGTTCACATCAGAATATTTGTTGCTCAGCAGCAGCAGGGGAAGCGTTCACATCAGAATATTTGTTGCTCAGCAGCAGCAGGGGAAGCGTTCACATCAGAATATTTGTTGCTCAGCAGCGTGAGAAGCGTTCACATCAGAATATTTGTTGCTCAGCAGCAGCAGGGGAAGCGTTCACAGCAGAATATTTGTTGCTCAGCAGCAGCAGGGGAAGCGTTCACATCAGAATATTTGTTGCTCAGCAGCAGCGTGGGAAGCGTTCACATCAGAATATTTGTTGCTCAGCAGCAGGGGAAGCGTTCACATCAGAATATTTGTTGCTCAGCAGCAGGGGAAGCGTTCACATCAGAATATTTGTTGCTCAGCAGCAGCGTGGGAAGCGTTCACATCAGAATATTTGTTGCTCAGCAGCAGGGGAAGCGTTCACATCAGAATATTTGTTGCTCAGCAGCAGCAGCGTGGGAAGCGTTCACATCAGAATATTTGTTGCTCAGCAGCAGGGGAAGCGTTCACATCAGAATATTTGTTGCTCAGCAGCAGCGTGGGAAGCGTTCACAGCAGAATATTTGTTGCTCAGCAGCAGCAGGGGAAGCGTTCACAGCAGAATATTTGTTGCTCAGCAGCAGCAGGGGAAGCGTTCACATCAGAATATTTGTTGCTCAGCTGTTTTGTGTGTTTGCAGGCAGAGCTGACCGACTGCGTCTCCATGATGGTCGGAAGCAACGAGAGGATCCAGGCGATCGTCCGTCAGCTGGAAGAAACCTGCAGAGTCGTCGATGTGAGTTCTGAGGGAAACAACTGAAACAACACAAAACAGAATGAACCAAAACAAAAGGACTCATCATTACTTTGCATTCAGTTATGTAACAGTTTAACAGTTTATCCAGAGGGGCCGGGGACAGAAACCCTGCTCTGTACAGGAGCCAGAACCAGGCGAGGTTCCTGAGAGGAACTCAGAGGTCCAGAACAGCCTTGTGTCGGTCTGTCGGGGGCCTCTGGGCCCCGGGGCCTCTCCTGTGTGGTGGGGAACCCTCTGACGGCTGACTGTGGGCCCCGGGGCCCCTCCTGTGTGGTGGGGAACCCTCTGACGGCTGACTGTGGGCCCCGGGGCCCCTCCTGTGTTGTGGGGAACCCTCTGACGGCTGACTGTGGGCCCCAGGGCCCCTCCTGTGTGGTGGGGAACCCTCTGACGGCTGACTGTGGGCCCCGGGGCCCTTCCTGTGTGCTGGGGAACCCTCTGGCGGCTGACTGTGGGCCCCGGGGCCCCTCCTGTGTGCTGGGGAACCCTCTGACGGCTGACTGTGGGCCCCGGGGCCCCTCCTGTGTTGTGGGGAACCCTCTGACGGCTGACTGTGGGCCCCAGGGCCCCTCCTGTGTGGTGGGGAACCCTCTGACGGCTGACTGTGGGCCCCGGGGCCCTTCCTGTGTGCTGGGGAACCCTCTGACGGCTGACTGTGGGCCCCGGGGCCCTTCCTGTGTGCTGGGGAACCCTCTGGCGGCTGACTGTGGGCCCCGGGGCCCCTCCTGTGTGCTGGGGAACCCTCTGACGGCTGACTGTGGGCCCCGGGGCCCTTCCTGTGTGCTGGGGAACCCTCTGACGGCTGACTGTGGGCCCCGGGGCCCTTCCTGTGTTGTGGGGAACCCTCTGGCGGCTGACTGTGGGCCCCGGGGCCCCTCCTGTGTGGTGGGGAACCCTCTGACGGCTGACTGTGGGCCCCGGGGCCCCTCCTGTGTGGTGGGGAACCCTCTGACGGCTGACTGTGGGCCCCGGGGCCCTTCCTGTGTGCTGGGGAACCCTCTGACGGCTGACTGTGGGCCCCGGGGCCCTTCCTGTGTGCTGGGGAACCCTCTGACGGCTGACTGTGTCTCCAGGAGAACGGCCGCCGGCAGAAGTCGAAGGTGTGCGAGACGTTCGATCACCTGTTCGCGCTGCTGGAGGAGAAGAAGGGCGAGATGACCGTGAGGATCACCGCTGAGCAGGAGGAGAAACTCCAGTACATCCGCAGTCTGAGCGGGAAGTACAGCGAGCACCTGGACGCCACCGCCAAGCTCCTGGAGACCGCCATCCAGACCATGGACGAGTCTGAGATGGCTGTGTTCCTCCAGGTGACCCGGAACGCAGCATAGACACCTCATTCAGTCACTATTTACAGTTAGAGACCCTCATTCGGTCACTATTTACAGTTAGAGACCCTCATTCAGTCACTATTTACAGTTAGAGACCCTCATTCGGTCACTATTTACAGTTAGAGACCCTCACTCGGTCATTATTTACAGTTAGAGACCCTCACTCGGTCACTATTTACAGTTAGAGACCCTCACTCGGTCATTATTTACAGTTAGAGACCCTCACTCGGTCACTATTTACAGTTAGAGACCCTCATTCGGTCACTATTTACAGTTAGAGACCCTCATTCGGTCACTATTTACAGTTAGAGACCCTCATTCAGTCACTATTTACAGTTAGAGACCCTCACTCGGTCACTATTTACAGTTAGAGACCCTCATTCAGTCATTATTTACAGTTAGAGACCCTCATTCAGTCACTATTTACAGTTAGAGACCCTCACTCGGTCACTATTTACAGTTAGAGACCCTCATTCAGTCACTATTTACAGTTAGAGACCCTCAGTATATACTGAATCATTAGCATCATGTTTGCTAACGGGGCTCAGGAGGAGGAGCAGATTAACAGGCTAACATGTTAGCTCGCTGCTCCTTCAGTATATACTGAATCATTAGCATCATGTTTGCTAACGGGGCTCAGGAGGAGGAGCAGATTAACAGGCTAACATGTTAGCTCGCTGCTCCTTCAGTATATACTGAATCATTAGCATCATGTTTGCTAACGGGGCTCAGGAGGAGGAGCAGATTAACAGGCTAACATGTTAGCTCGCTGCTCCTTCAGTATATACTGAATCATTAGCATCATGTTTGCTAACGGGGCTCAGGAGGAGGAGCAGATTAACAGGCTAACATGTTAGCTCGCTGCTCCTTCAGTATATACTGAATCATTAGCATCATGTTTGCTAACGGGGCTCAGGAGGAGGAGCAGATTAACAGGCTAACATGTTAGCTCGCTGCTCCTTCAGTATATACTGAATCATTAGCATCATGTTTGCTAACAGGGCTCAGGAGGAGGAGCAGATTAACAGGCTAACATGTTAGCTCGCTGCTCCTTCAGTATGTACTGAATCATTAGCATCATGTTTGCTAACGGGGCTCAGGAGGAGGAGCAGATTAACAGGCTAACATGTTAGCTCGCTGCTCCTTCAGTATATACTGAATCATTAGCATCATGTTTGCTAACGGGGCTCAGGAGGAGGAGCAGATTAACAGGCTAACATGTTAGCTCGCTGCTCCCTCAGTATATACTGAATCATTAGCATCATGTTTGCTAACGGGGCTCAGGAGGAGGAGCAGATTAACAGGCTAACATGTTAGCTCGCTGCTCCCTCAGTATATACTGAATCATTAGCATCATGTTTGCTAACGGGGCTCAGGAGGAGGAGCAGATTAACAGGCTAACATGTTAGCTCGCTGCTCCTTCAGTATATACTGAATCATTAGCATCATGTTTGCTAACGGGGCTCAGGAGGAGGAGCAGATTAACAGGCTAACATGTTAGCTCGCTGCTCCTTCAGTATATACTGAATCATTAGCATCATGTTTGCTAACGGGGCTCAGGAGGAGGAGCAGATTAACAGGCTAACATGTTAGCTCGCTGCTCCTTCAGTATATACTGAATCATTAGCATCATGTTTGCTAACGGGGCTCAGGAGGAGGAGCAGATTAACAGGCTAACATGTTAGCTCGCTGCTCCTTCAGTATATACTGAATCATTAGCATCATGTTTGCTAACAGGGCTCAGGAGGAGGAGCAGATTAACAGGCTAACATGTTAGCTCGCTGCTCCTTCAGTATGTACTGAATCATTAGCATCATGTTTGCTAACGGGGCTCAGGAGGAGGAGCAGATTAACAGGCTAACATGTTAGCTCGCTGCTCCTTCAGTATATACTGAATCATTAGCATCATGTTTGCTAACGGGGCTCAGGAGGAGGAGCAGATTAACAGGCTAACATGTTAGCTCGCTGCTCCCTCAGTATATACTGAATCATTAGCATCATGTTTGCTAACGGGGCTCAGGAGGAGGAGCATTGCCAATCTAAAGTTGTTGTTAATACAGTTTTATTTTTTTCTCCACAGACGGCCAAACCTCTGCTGCAGAAGTGAGTTCAGTTTCTGTCTTTATCGTTGTTGTGTTATTGTGTTGCTTTGTTGTTGTGTTGTTTGTTGCTTTGTTGTTGTGTTGTTGTGTTGTTGTGTTGCTTTGTTGCTTGGTTGTTGTGTTGTTGTGTTGCTTGGTTGTTGTGTTGTTGTGTTGTTGTGTTGCTTTGTTGCTTTGTTGCTCTGAACCTGTGTTGTTGCTTTGTTGCTTTGTTGCTTTGTTGCTTTGTTGCTCTGAACCTGTGTTGTTGCTTTGTTGCTTTGTTGCTTTGTTGCTCTGAACCTGTGTTGTTGCTTTGTTGCTTTGTTGCCCTGAACCTGTGTTGTGTTGCTTTGTTGCTCTGAACCTGTGTTGTTGCTTTGTTGCTTTGTTGCTCTGAACCTGTGTTGTTGCTTTGTTGCTTTGTTGCCCTGAACCTGTGTTGTGTTGCTTTGTTGCTCTGAACCTGCATCTTCAAACTCAGACTGTTGTGTTGTTGTGTTATTGTGTTGCTTTGTTGCTCTGAACCTGTGTTGTGTTGCTTTGTTGCTTTGTTGCTCTGAACCTGTGTTGTGTTGCTTTGTTGCTTTGCTGCTCTGAACCTGTGTTGTGTTGCTTTGTTGCTTTGCTGCCCTAAACCTGTGTTGTGTTGCTTTGTTGCTTTGCTGCTCTGAACCTGTGTTGTGTTGCTTTGTTGCTTTGCTGCTCTGAACCTGTGTTGTGTTGCTTTGTTGCTTTGCTGCTCTGAACCTGTGTTGTGTTGCTTTGTTGCTCTGAACCTGTGTTGTGTTGCTTTGTTGCTCTGAACCTGTGTTGTGTTGCTTTGCTGCTCTGAACCTGTGTTGTGTTGCTTTGTTGCTCTGAACCTGTGTTGTGTTGCTTTGTTGCTCTGAACCTGTGTTGTGTTGCTTTGTTGCTTTGTTGCTCTGAACCTGTGTTGTGTTGCTTTGTTGCTCTGAACCTGCGTCTTCCCTCTCAGACTGTTGCGTTGTTGCTTTGTTGTGTTGTGTTGCTTTGCTGCTCTGAACCTGTGTTGTGTTGCTTTGTTGCTTTGCTGCTCTGAACCTGTGTTGTGTTGCTTTGTTGCTTTGTTGCTCTGAACCTGTGTTGTGTTGCTTTGTTGCTTTGCTGCTCTGAACCTGTGTTGTGTTGCTTTGTTGCTTTGCTGCTCTGAACCTGTGTTGTGTTGCTTTGTTGCTTTGCTGCCCTAAACCTGTGTTGTGTTGCTTTGTTGCTTTGCTGCTCTGAACCTGTGTTGTGTTGCTTTGTTGCTCTGAACCTGTGTTGTGTTGCTTTGTTGCTCTGAACCTGTGTTGTGTTGCTTTGTTGCTCTGAACCTGTGTTGTGTTGCTTTGTTGCTCTGAACCTGTGTCTTCCCACTCAGACTGTTGTGTTGTTGCTTTGTTGTGTTGCTTTGTTGCTCCTAACCTGTGTTGTGTTGCTTTGTTGCTTTGTTGTTGTGTTGTTGTGTTGCTTTGTTGCTCTGAACCTGTGTTGTGTTGCTTTGTTGCTTTGTTGCTCTGAACCTGTTTCTTCCCACTCAGACTGTTGTGTTGTTGCTTTGTTGTGTTGCTTTGTTGCTCCTAACCTGTGTTGTGTTGCTTTGTTGCTTTGTTGCTTTGTTGTTGTGTTGTTGTGTTGCTTTGTTGCTCTGAACCTGTGTTGTGTTGCTTTGTTGCTCTGAACCTGTGTTGTGTTGCTTTGTTGCTCTGAACCTGTGTTGTGTTGCTTTGTTGCTTTGCTGCTCTGAACCTGTGTTGTGTTGCTTTGTTGCTTTGTTGTTGTGTTGTTGTGTTGCTTTGTTGTTGTGTTGTTGTGTTGCTTTGCTGCTCTGAACCTGTGTTGTGTTGCTTTGTTGCTCTGAACCTGTGTTGTGTTGCTTTGTTGCTTTGTTGCTTTGCTGCTCTGAACCTGTGTTGTGTTGCTTTGTTGCTTTGTTGCTTTGCTGCTCCTAACCTGTGTTGTGTTGCTTTGTTGCTCTGAACCTGTGTTGTGTTGCTTTGTTGCTTTGTTGCTTTGCTGCTCCTAACCTGTGTTGTGTTGCTTTGTTGCTTTGTTGTTGTGTTGTTGTGTTGCTTTGCTGCTCTGAACCTGTGTTGTGTTGCTTTGTTGCTTTGTTGCCCTGAACCTGTGTTGTGTTGCTTTGTTGCTTTGTTGCCCTGAACCTGTGTTGTGTTGCTTTGTTGCTTTGTTGCCCTGAACCTGTGTTGTGTTGCTTTGTTGCTTTGTTGCCCTGAACCTGTGTCTTCCCTCTCAGACTGTTGTTTTGTTGCTTTGTTGTGTTGCTTTGTTGTGTTGTTGTGTTGCTTTGTTGCTCTGAACCTGTGTTGTGTTGCTTTGTTGCTCTGAACCTGTGTTGTGTTGCTTTGTTGCTCTGAACCTGTGTTGTGTTGCTTTGTTGCTCTGAACCTGTGTCTTCCCTCTCAGACTGTTGTGTTGTTGCTTTGTTGTGTTGCTTTGTTGCTTTGTTGCTCTGAACCTGGGTCTTCCCTCTCAGACTGTTGTGTTGTTGCTTTGTTGTGTTGCTTTGTTGCTTTGTTGCTCTGAACCTGGGTCTTCCCTCTCAGACTGTTGTGTTGTTGCTTTGTTGTGTTGCTTTGTTGCTTTGTTGCTCTGAACCTGGGTCTTCCCTCTCAGACTGCTGTGTTGTTGCTTTGTTGCTCTGAACCTGGGTCTTCCCTCTCAGACTGTTGTGTTGTTGCTTTGTTGTGTTGCTTTGTTGCTCTGAACCTGGGTCTTCCCTCTCAGACTGTTGTGTTGTTGCTTTGTTGTGATGCTTTGTTGCTTTGTTGCTCTGAACCTGTGTTGTGTTGCTTTGTTGCTCTGAACCTGTGTTGTGTTGCTTTGTTGCTTTGTTGCTTTGTTGCTCTGAACCTGTGTTGTTGCTTTGTTGTGTTGCTTTGTTGCTCTGAACCTGTGTTGTGTTGCTTTGTTGCTCTGAACCTGTGTTGTGTTGCTTTGTTGCTCTGAACCTGTGTTGTTGCTTTGTGTTGTTGCTTTGTTGCTTTGTTGCTCTGAACCTGTGTTGTGTTGCTTTGTTGCTCTGAACCTGCGTTGTGTTGCTTTGTTGCTCTGAACCTGTGTTGTGTTGCTTTGTTGCTCTGAACCTGTGTTGTGTTGCTTTGTTGCTCTGAACCTGGGTCTTCCCTCCCAGACTGCTGTGTTGTTGCTTTGTTGTGTTGCTTTGTTGCTTTGTTGCTCTGAACCTGTGTTGTGTTGCTTTGTTGCTCTGAACCTGTGTTGTGTTGCTTTGTTGCTCTGAACCTGTGTTGTGTTGCTTTGTTGTGTTGCTTTGTTGCTCTGAACCTGTGTTGTTGCTTTGTTGTGTTGCTTTGTTGCTCTGAACCTGTGTTGTTGCTTTGTTTTGTTGCTTTGTTGCTTTGTTGCTCTGAACCTGTGTTGTGTTGCTTTGTTGCTCTGAACCTGTGTTGTGTTGCTTTGTTGCTCTGAACCTGTGTTGTGTTGCTTTGTTGCTCTGAACCTGTGTTGTGTTGCTTTGTTGCTCTGAACCTGTGTTGTGTTGCTTTGTTGCTTTGCTGCTCTGAACCTGTGTTGTTGCTTTGTTGCTCTGAACCTGTGTTGTGTTGCTTTGTTGCTCTGAACCTGCGTTGTGTTGCTTTGTTGCTCTGAACCTTTGTTGTGTTGCTTTGTTGCTCTGAACCTTTGTTGTGTTGCTTTGTTGCTCTGAACCTTTGTTGTGTTGCTTTGTTGCTCTGAACCTGTGTTGTGTTGCTTTGTTGCTCTGAACCTGTGTTGTTGCTTTGTGTTGTTGCTTTGTTGCTTTGTTGCTCTGAACCTGTGTTGTGTTGCTTTGTTGCTCTGAACCTGTGTTGTGTTGCTTTGTTGCTCTGAACCTGTGTTGTGTTGCTTTGTTGTGTTGCTTTGTTGCTCTGAACCTGTGTTGTGTTGCTTAGTTGCTCTGAACCTGTGTTGTGTTGCTTTGTTGCTCTGAACCTGTGTTGTGTTGCTTTGTTGCTCTGAACCTTTGTTGTATTGCTTTGTTGCTCTGAACCTGTGTTGTGTTGCTTTGTTGCTCTGAACCTGTGTTGTGTTGCTTAGTTGCTCTGAACCTGTGTTGTATTGCTTTGTTGCTCTGAACCTGTGTTGTGTTGCTTTGTTGCTCTGAACCTTTGTTGTGTTGCTTAGTTGCTCTGAACCTGTGTTGTATTGCTTTGTTGCTCTGAACCTGTGTTGTATTGCTTTGTTGCTCTGAACCTGTGTTGTGTTGCTTAGTTGCTCTGAACCTGGGTCTTCCCTCTCAGACTCGTGCAGGGCACCGACACGTCTCACCTGGACAAAGTCCAACATGGCTACGAGGACATGGAACACTTCAAGGCCAACTTTGAGTGTCAGAGGAGAGCGCTGAGCCACATCGACTTCACAAAACGTAACCAATCACAGATCAGAGTCCTTCCCCACGCCCAGTGGGTCTGTGACCTCACACTGTGGGCGTGTTAGCATGTAGCATGT
This sequence comes from Odontesthes bonariensis, assembly GCF_027942865.1. NCBI lineage: Eukaryota > Metazoa > Chordata > Actinopteri > Atheriniformes > Atherinopsidae > Odontesthes > Odontesthes bonariensis. The sequence goes on from NC_134519.1 coordinate 1,012,738, forward strand.
AGCATTTAACCCTTTAAGATCCAAGGTTTTTAAAAGAAACATTCTGACAACATGGTTTCAAAGGTCTGCAGCTAACTGATGGGGCCTTTTCTTTCATGCACTTCCTCATCAGTTTACTGGAACAGTTTGAATATGAAGACAGCTTAATGCAGGGTATAATTTAGATAAAACATGTCTGCCATCCAGTGGTGGTGAGTAAAAACAAGATTTGGTGTTACAGTTTTTCTCTGTTGGTTTGGCTCATTTCTTGAAACAGAAATTACATTCTCAAAACTCTAAGCTCATTTGGCATAACACTCTTATAGTTCAGCACAACAGCATAGCTAACCTGCAAAAGCACATATCTCTCCCAAAACTGTTCAGCCATGCGTCAAAAGGAAGTTTCTTTCCCATGTAAAGAGTCAGTGCCCCCAAAAGGCATTGTCCTTTTGGCATGGTGTGAGCACTACAAGTCAAAATGTTTGGATGATTTTTCACTCTGGCATAGGACTACCTAACAGAATACAATAGTGTATAAAACTCATACCAACCATTTTTATTCACACAAATACTGTGAAGTGCCTAACTTCCATACAGTATAGTATTGTAGAAGGAAAGGAAAAATATACATAGCACACATATACTGTAATGTAAACACCTGGCCTGGCTGACGCGTCCACATCTGGATGAGATGGTGGTCTGGGAACTCGGTGTGCATTTTCTCGTATCTGAGGCGTGGTTTACGAATGCCTAGAGCCGTTTATTGGGCGCTACGAATGTCTATCAAATGGCGTCTGGTTCTTCCCATGCTGCTTTGCGCGCGATTCATAGCCGATTGCATCACTTATACCAGATGACGTATGTAGAGCCACAGAAATTCGACGAGGAAGAAATCTTGCAACACCAAACGTTGCTCTTTTTTAAAAGTAAACTTGCGCTCTAAGCTACTTAAAACACTTTCTAAGGCTGCATCGAACGGTAACGTTGTGTCCGCTGCCATGTTGGATTAACACTCTACAAGCTTCGGTGTAGCGCATAGACGTCGTCATCGTCTTGCTGCCCCCCCCACCGTTCTGTGATTGGTTCCCTAACTCAGGCAAAAATAAGGGCGGTGGTTTCCAGGCTGCCTTTGCAGTGTGAATGAAATCGCGCGCAAAGCAGCATGGGAATTCCCAGGCTAGTGGCCTACAGTACTGTAAATAAATCTGCAGCTGACAGAAAACACTATAGCAACACTTTACTGGTCGCTGTCGTCCCCCTCCCCCTCCCCCGCCCCTCCCTTATGACCACTGTCCTCACCCTCCTGGCCGTCCAAACGTTGCTGTCCGTCTGGCCACAGATTCTCATCAACATCACAAGGTATATTTTCCCTTGCAATGCAACGCGGGAAGAAACGCCGTGCATGCCGCAGCCATCCCCTACACTGATCTCCTGTAATGTCTAAGCATGCAGCGTCCGTTGCATGGAGCTCCTCAGCTCCTCAATGGGAGTAAGGAAAGGGGAATAACATGAGATTCTATATGGTATTGATGGTATCATGTTCTTGGCCCATTTTGACAATTGAACAGATTATTGTGCATGTGATGACTTATACAATGAAGTCATGCCGACATATTTTGTTAGAAGAACCATTAGACCAAGAATCAACTAATCCGTTCAGATCACCAAAATCTATTCACTCGGAAAATGTGCTAAATGTAGGAAAACTGTGCAAACTGTAGGCAAACTGTGCAAACTGTGCAAACTGTAGGCAAACTGTGCAAACTGTAGGCAAACTGTAGGCAAACTGTAGGCAAACTGTGCAAACTGTAGGCAAACTGTGCAAACTGTGCAAACTGTAGGCAAACTGTGCAAACTGTAGGCAAACTGTAGGCAAACTGTAGGCAAACTGTGCAAACTGTGCAAACTGTGCAAACTGTGCAAACTGTGCAAACTGTAGGCAAACTGTGCAAACTGTGCAAACTGTAGGCAAACTGTAGGCAAACTGTAGGCAAACTGTGCAAACTGTAGGCAAACTGTGCAAACTGTGCAAACTGTAGGCAAACTGTGCAAACTGTGCAAACTGTAGGCAAACTGTGCAAACTGTAGGCAAACTGTGCAAACTGTAGGCAAACTGTGCAAACTGTAGGCAAACTGTGCAAACTGTAGGCAAACTGTGCAAACTGTGCAAACTGTAGGCAAACTGTGCAAACTGTAGGCAAACTGTGCAAACTGTAGGCAAACTGTGCAAACTGTGCAAACTGTAGGCAAACTGTGCAAACTGTAGGCAAACTGTGCAAACTGTAGGCAAACTGTGCAAACTGTGCAAACTGTAGGCAAACTGTGCAAACTGTAGGCAAACTGTGCAAACTGTAGGCAAACTGTGCAAACTGTGCAAACTGTAGGCAAACTGTGCAAACTGTAGGCAAACTGTGCAAACTGTGCAAACTGTGCAAACTGTAGGCAAACTGTAGGCAAACTGTAGGCAAACTGTGCAAACTGTAGGCAAACTGTGCAAACTGTAGGCAAACTGTGCAAACTGTGCAAACTGTAGGCAAACTGTGCAAACTGTAGGCAAACTGTGCAAACTGTAGGCAAACTGTGCAAACTGTGCAAACTGTGCAAACTGTGCAAACTGTGCAAACTGTAGGCAAACTGTGCAAACTGTGCAAACTGTGCAAACTGTAGGCAAACTGTGCAAACTGTAGGCAAACTGTGCAAACTGTAGGCAAACTGTAGGCAAACTGTAGGCAAACTGTGCAAACTGTGCAAACTGTAGGCAAACTGTAGGAAAACTGTGCAAACTGTGCAAACTGTGCAAACTGTAGGCAAACTGTGCAAACTGTGCAAACTGTAGGCAAACTGTGCAAACTGTAGGCAAACTGTGCAAACTGTGCAAACTGTAGGCAAACTGTGCAAACTGTAGGCAAACTGTGCAAACTGTAGGCAAACTGTGCAAACTGTGCAAACTGTAGGCAAACTGTAGGAAAACTGTGCAAACTGTGCAAACTGTAGGCAAACTGTGCAAACTGTAGGCAAACTGTGCAAACTGTAGGCAAACTGTGCAAACTGTGCAAACTGTAGGCAAACTGTGCAAACTGTGCAAACTGTAGGCAAACTGTGCAAACTGTGCAAACTGTAGGCAAACTGTGCAAACTGTAGGCAAACTGTGCAAACTGTAGGCAAACTGTGCAAACTGTAGGCAAACTGTGCAAACTGTAGGCAAACTGTGCAAACTGTGCAAACTGTAGGCAAACTGTAGGCAAACTGTGCAAACTGTAGGCAAACTGTAGGCAAACTGTGCAAACTGTAGGCAAACTGTGCAAACTGTAGGCAAACTGTGCAAACTGTAGGCAAACTGTGCAAACTGTGCAAACTGTGCAAACTGTAGGCAAACTGTGCAAACTGTGCAAACTGTGCAAACTGTAGGCAAACTGTGCAAACTGTGCAAACTGTGCAAACTGTAGGCTACTTGTACTTAATCTTTTGCACAGATGCACTGAAACAATTGACACATGTATTAAGACAATTGCAATTTGATGAAAGCAATGAGAAATAACATTCTGCTGTGAACAACTGCGAGGCGGTTTGGAGATTTGTCCATGTTATTGTGATAATGTAATTTCTGTTTCAAGAAATGAGCCAAACCAACAGAGAAAAACTGTAATGTGGGCCTTTCGGCCTGTTTTATGGGGGTGTCGGTGTTAATGTGGGCCTTTCGGCCCGTTTTATGGGGGTGTCGGTGTTAATGTGGGCCTTTCGGCCCGTTTTATGGGGGTGTCGGTGTTAATGTGGGCCTTTCGGCCTGTTTTATGGGGGTGTCGGTGTTAATGTGGGCCTTTCGGCCTGTTTTATGGGGGTGTCGGTGTTATTGTGGGACTTTCGGCCCGTTTTATGGGGGTGTCGGTGTTAATGTGGGACTTTCGGCCCGTTTTATGGGGGTGTCGGTGTTATTGTGGGCCTTTCGGCCCGTTTTATGGGGGTGTCGGTGTTAATGTGGGACTTTCGGCCTGTTTTATGGGGGTGTCGGTGTTAATGTGAGACTTTCGGCCTGTTTTATGGGGGTGTCGGTGTTAATGTGGGACTTTCGGCCCGTTTTATGGGGGTGTCGGTGTTAATGTGGGCATTTCTGCCTGTTTTATGGGGGTGTTGGTGTTAATGTGGGCCTTTCGGCCCGTTTTATGGGGGTGTCGGTGTTAATGTGAGCCTTTCGGCCCGTTTTATGGGGGTGTCGGTGTTAATGTGGGCCTTTCGGCCCGTTTTATGGGGGTGTCGGTGTTAATGTGGGCCTTTCGGCCCGTTTTATGGGGGTGTCGGTGTTAATGTGGGCCTTTCGGCCCGTTTTATGGGGGTGTCGGTGTTAATGTGGGACTTTCGGCCCGTTTTATGGGGGTGTCGGTGTTAATGTGGGCCTTTCGGCCCGTTTTATGGGGGTGTCGGTGTCAATGTGGGCCTTTCGGCCCGTTTTATGGGGGTGTCGGTGTTATTGTGGGCCTTTCGGCCCGTTTTATGGGGGTGTCGGTGTTAATGTGGGCCTTTCGGCCCGTTTTATGGGGGTGTCGGTGTCAATGTGGGCCTTTCGGCCTGTTTTATGGGGGTGTCGGTGTTAATGTGGGACTTTCAGCCTGTTTTATGGGGGTGTTTAAGGGTTAACTGTGACAGCATCACGCTGTTAGCATTAAGCTAGCTGCACTGAGCTTCTGTCGCTGCTGTTTTCAGTGGAAGCAGATGAAGAGGAGGATGAAGAAGAGACGGAGATCAGGGGGTCGGCAGCAGAAAGTCGTGCTGAGTCACAGCCTCGTGTTGCACCTTTAGCAGCAGCCAATCAGCAGGCTCCACTGTCACCTGTCCTCTCAGCCCCGCCCCCACAGACAAAGAGCCCCGCCCCCTCAGCATCCAGCCACGCCCCATTCCATATGCCCCTCCCCACCAGTAGCTCCACCCCTCAGGTATGAAACTGCATGTTGCATTGCCCTCGGTCATAACGTGTAGGACTTCATGATGTTTCTTCTTCTGCAGTCCGATCAGCAGAGCGAGTCGGAGGACACAGATGGACCCAAACACGTCTTCTCCTTCAGCTGGCTCAACCAGAAATAAGACCAGTGGACCCGGTTCAGCTCCAGGACCTGGACCAGTCTGACCCGGTTCAGCTCCAGGACCTGGACCAGTCTGAACCGGTCCCATCCCTGCAGAACCGGTTCAGGTCCAGGACCTGGACCAGTCTGAACCGGTTCAGCTCCAGGACCTGGACCAGTCTGACCCGGTTCAGCTCCAGGACCTGGACCAGTCTGAACCGGTTCAGCTCCAGGACCTGGACCAGTCTGAACCGGTCCCATCCCTGCAGAACCGGTTCAGGTCCAGGACCTGGACCAGTCTGACCCGGTTCAGCTCCAGGACCTGGACCAGTCTGAACCGGTTCAGCTCCAGGACCTGGACCAGTCTGAACCGGTCCCATCCCTGCAGAACCGGTTCAGGTCCAGGACCTGGACCAGTCTGAACCGGTTCAGCTCCAGGACCTGGACCAGTCTGAACCGGTTCAGCTCCAGGACCTGGACCAGTCTGACCCGGTCCCATCCTGAAGATGTTTGTTCAGATTAACCTAAATCATTTTGAATAGTTCCCTTTATTAAAGTGATGACTTCAGAGGAAGTTTTAAAAAGTTTGAAAGATCTCAGACATGTTGTTGTTTTCTGTTCAAGTGTCAAATAAATAATTGTTTTATTGTTTATCCTTTATTTACTGAGTCTGCTTCAACACTTTCACTACAAAATCATAAAATAATGATGGATGGATTCTGTTGGACACACCTGTCTATGGATGAAGGAGGACAGAAACGTGTTTGTAGTTCAGTTTTTATTGGTTCCTGTTGTCAGGTGAGTGAATAAAACAGGAAGTGTCTGCTTCATTTCCCAAAGGTGTCCATCATCCTGCGGTTGGAGTCGGCCTGCTGGGCCAGCCGCTCGGCCCGGGCCATCTGCAGAACCTCCCTGAGCAGGTGGAAGGTCAGGTCCAGCGACAGAGGGGGCTCCTCGGACCTCCTCCCCCTCTCCCCGCCCTGCTGCTCCTGCTGCTCCGCCCCGACCTGCAGGAGGCGCCGTGTCAGCTGCAGCAGGGCGCCGACCGCCGAGGAGGGGCGGAGCTCCGGAGCCGCACCTCCTCCGCCCAGCTGGAGGGAGAGCTCCTCCCCCAGGTGGAGCAGAAGGTGGGAGGGAGCGTCAGCAGGTCGTCCTTCAGCAGGAAGAGAACAGAGGATACCGAGGAGAACCACGAGCCCCAGCTTCAGCTTCATCTCCCAGTCTGAGGAGGAGGAGGAGTACTGACACGGTTACCACGGAAACACAGCTGTTTGGATGGAACATCAGCAGAACATCTGGACGTGAGTACTGACACGGTTACCACGGAAACACAGCTGTTTGGATGGAACATCAGCAGAACATCTGGACGTGAGTACTGACACGGTTACCACGGAAACACAGCTGTTTGGATGGAACATCAGCAGAACATCTGGACAGATGTGAGGGTCCTACCTGCTCCGGTGTGAAGCGTCTCTGCGTCTCCTGAAACCGTCCCCCCGCTCGCCGCTTTATAGCCCAGAGAGCGGTCGGAGGGGGCGGGGCCTCATCATCATCATTCTCGCTTCAGCTCTCATCTCTTCCTGATGATGATGCGACCTTTCTGTGAGGCGGCGCCGTGACCTTCGTCTGCCGCAGGGCGGTGACGCCGTGTGACAGTCGGGCCGGCGCCGTCAGCTGATCCGGTGCTGCTCGGCTGCCTCCTGCGTGTCGGTACCGGGCCGGCTCCGCGTGTCGGTACCGGGCCGGCTTTAAACTGGGAGGCTGTCAGCTGCTCATTCTGATGGTTCAGTCCAGGTTCTGTTGGGTCTCACTCTGATGCATGATGGGAATTATTAATGGATGGTAATAAGTCTGCTCTGAGGTGTGCTGATGGACCAGGCTAATTGCTGCTCCCAGAGCATGCTGGGAGATGTTAATGAGAGGATGGACCAGGCTAATTGCTAATGAAACGGTGGTAATTATCCACGAGCCAATCATTGATTGTGGATTGTCCGGCTGGCTTTTAAGGTGCGATGGAAAAACAGAGAGCCGTGCAGCTTTGTTTAAAGGTGCGATGGAAAAACAGAGAGCCGTGCAGCTTTGTTTAAAGGTCGATGTGTCGGCGGAGAACAACGCTGTCCTGTTCACTGCAGATCAGGAAGTGGGCTGCTGTCACCTCTGACCTTTCAGACAGGAAAACAAAACAAATGTCCTCAGCTCTGCTTTCTCACAGATTCACAAAGAATCTTCTCACTGAATCTTTGCTCCCACCCTCCCCTGTGGGCACAGATCTGGGCCCAAAGAGGGCGTGGATACGAGCGGCTGCAATGAGTTTCCTTCAGAGGGGGCGGGGCTTCGATATAGGGGGCGGGGCTCCAACATCCGGGGGGCGGAGCTCCTCCATAAGGATTACTCTAAATCCTTATTTTATCTTACTTTTAGTGTTTAATGTTGAGAGTAGAGCAAGAGAAAAGTTTATACCCAGGACACGTTGGAGAGACTATGTCTCTCGGCTGGCCTGGGAACGCCTCGGGGTCCCCCCAGAAGAGCTGGAGGAAGTGGCCGGGGACAGGGACGTCTGGGTCTCTCTGCTCAAGCTCACGGAGCGTGAGAAAAAAAATCATACATTTTACACCTTTTCCATAAGGCTACCGGTACTCAACCAGCTCCAGCACTAAGCAGCTACACGAATACGAAATCTCGTCCAAGTGGGGAAAATATAAAAAGCACTACAGAAAGGAGTGGGAGTCCGAGGACGTCCTAAAAGCATGGATTGCACCTGTCCTGCAACATCCGTCCAAGGCACGGTGCAAATATTGCAAAAGCGAGATCCGGGCTGAACTAAGGGACCTTAAAGACCACGCAGAGACAAAAAGACACAAGGCTAACTGTCTCCCGAACGTCAACACTAGCATCAAGTCCTTTGCTCGACCAACGACCAGTTCTGATGGCGAGATCAACAATGACCAGAAAAGAAGAGAAATTAGAGTTGCAACATACGTGGCGTGCCACACGTCCATCAATGCAGATCAGACACCTGTCAGACATCCGAGAAGAGGAATTTGGGAAGTTTCGAATGCATCGCACCAAGTGCACGGCCGTGATCAAATCAGTGCAGGCCCCTCACTTTAGAAGTGAGCTGAAGAGCGACATAGGTGAGACGAAACCTCCGATATATCGGTCAACAAGCTGCTCTGTGTATGCATTAAATCCCGCTCAACCAAGCACGGCCAATTCATCAGCACTTACCTGGGGCTGGTTGAGTTGAGTGGCGCAAATGCCAGGGCCACCACAGACGCGATACGTACCTTGGTGGAAACTGTCAGGATGGGGTGGTGATGGAGGACACGGATGCCGAATTCAAAGAGAAACTGGGTTTATTTAACAAACAAAACAAAAGTTCAAACCAAAAGCGCGGCTGAGTCGGATTCAAAAAACATAACTGGGAAAAACAAACAAAAGACTTTCATGGCATGGAATAAATAAATGCTTCGCTTGGGTCAGAACAGGTTGTGGCGTGGCATGAAGGGCAGGTGACAAACAGACAACCAGCAAACAGACGGGGGAGACAGGAGACTAAATAGAGGGCTGGGAGTGATTGGAGAGGGAGTGCAGCTGGAGACAATGACAGACAGGTGAGGGGAAAACCAATGGCAGGACTAAAAACTCAAAATCAAGACATGAACTGAACACAAACTTAAAACAGGAAACTAAAAACATAAGTCCATGGGTGTGACAGAAACCTATGGCCTCAATATTAAAAACATGGTGGGAATCGCCACAGATGGAGCGAGTGTTATGGTGGGGAAACACCACTCGTGTTCACTCTGCTGAAGGAATTGCTGCCCGACCTGAAATTGATCAGATTTCACTGGATATAGTGGCGAAGAAGGCCATGGATCAATGGCCGAGCAATGTTGACTTCATGATAAGGGAGACCTCCAACTGGTTCAGTCACTCAGCGAAGCGCCAATCTGAGTACAAAATTCTCTTTGAAACGCTGAATGATGGACTGTGCCCACTGAAACTACTGTCACCATGCACTACTCGTTGGTTAGGTGTAGCTGAAGCTGCATTTCAGTGTCGCTGCTGGTGCTGAACACTGCTACACAGCAAGGCCTCTGGGCGAAATGTACAGTGATCCAGCAAACAAATCCAGAATAAAATCTTCCAACTGGAGACGGGGGACTCACTGGGTGTCTTTCGGGATCTTGAGAGACTTTACTTGTCCGCTCTGAAGAGCGTCGCAAAGCCCAGTGTGTTCAGAATGAACCGGGACCGTCACCTCAGAGAACTCGACTTACAGGCAACCAGCAAATACCTCTCCGCTGAAGATGCTGACTTGGGCATGACTGAAATGAAAGAAACCATCTCCGCGCGGTGCTTTGCGTTCATCAGAGAACCGTTGGTGCAATACCAAATGCGCCGAACTGACTCAATGGATGTGCTGCGGAAAATGGAGCTGCTCGCCCCCAAGTCAGTCATGTCCACCATGGACAGACCAAGGGTGAGTTTTTTTTCTTTTGAAATATTTTTAAATGTGAGTCTGATACCGCTGGATAGAGTTCTGAGTATGGGGCGTGTTTCAACCGAACCAGGAGGAAAAATGCCTCTTCGCTCAATTGGACAGACCTACAACCAATCAGAGCAACGTAGTATGTGACGTAGATTAAGCAACACACACTTGTTGTAGGAAGGACGGCAAAAACATCTTTTCTATCGATAAAAGCCTTTATCGCGTTTGTATGGTCCAATTTTTTCCAAGGTTCCAAAGAATGCTGAAACATGAGAGAAATCAACCCGGCGCTCAGGTGTATCACGAACAGTCCAAAGTGGTGCTCTTGGGGTAGGGAAATCCACGATATGAAAAGAAATAAGTCCCAGGCACTCAAAAGTAGAACAGGAAGAAGGTATAAATAAAAAGCCTTTAATGACTTTGGCTAATCATATTAAAATACCAACATGTTTCAACCACCACCGTGGTCTTCATCAGGGCAAAGCAGAAGTCACAGAATGAACAACGGTAAAGACAATTAAACCCCACACCTGGATCAGGTGTATAATTAGTGTGCCACCAATAACAATTGGAAGAGTAATGCTGAAACACTTGGCCTCGGCTGGGATCGAACGCGCACTCCTTTTGTTGTAGAAAATCATTTATTGCGTCCAAGATGATAACAAGTGGTGAATGAAAGTGTAGTCAAAATAAGTTAACAGTCCAAACTAAACGAAAAGATGATGAAAATGTATGAAAATAGTATGACAGCCCGGTCTGCATTTCCCATTCACCAAACCAACCCAAAAACCCGGATATAATGCCTTCTGACCCAATGACGTCACCCCAATGGTGATCGGCATACTTAAAGCAACCTAATAACAAAACTAAATCATAATCCAGGCATAAGCGTTCCACATTTTCCATAACAACTAAATATTTCATACCTCATATGTCATACATCACCCAAATGTTACCTTAGTAGGCCAAAACATAAAAACCATAAAATGGCTGTAACATACCGGCCCCTGATTTTGAACAAACAAAATTACCAACTCATTCACGGAGCAGCCATCTACAAAAAGTCAGTGCACATTAACCACACATTGCTCAGAATTCACATAGCATCAGCAATAGCATCACACACCCATCAACCCGTTCCCAAAGTCCATTTCAACAGTGCATATCGATGTCCTTTTTTTGTTTTTGAAAAAAAAGGTGTTAAGTGCAGAAAAAGGTCTTCAGACAAAAAAGGTCCAAAAAATGCAAAAAGCAAAGTTTCTCAACAAAGAATGTCCATCATAAATCATGTTCATTACCTAGGAATTCACATATATGTTATTTTTTATGCACCAATGCTTTCAGCAAACCACATACTTCAATAACTCTGTTCGTCTTTCAAAACGAATGCAATGTGGAGATCCTGTAGAACAGACTCGATGGCAGAACCTACACACCCGAGCTCTCCGGCGGCGGCCATGTTTGTTTCAAACGAAGTCAAACCAAGCGCTCGTTAGTGACGTAGTCGATGATGTCCCTGTTATCATCTGTCCATCATCGTATAAAGCCCGCCCTGGCAGTCTGATTGGGTCGACTGTCGCAATGTCGAGCATAGAGATTTCCCAGAGCCAGACCCAACTTCCCCACCAAAACTGTTATGGGCGGGGCTAAGTGCGGCTGGCACCCAGGCTGGGCTTTTTATCCCTTTAATGAGAGGACAGCTGGAGAGAGACAGGAAGCAGGGGGCAGAGAGAGGGGGAAGACATGCAGCAAAGGACCTTTCGGTGCGGGACTGGAACCGGGGCCGGCCGCAGAGAGCACTGCAGCCTCTGTACATGGGGCGCCTGCTGTACCCACCACGCCACCGGCCGCCCCCCAGTGGAGTTTCTTAGGTGCTCCGTTGCCACCTTGGACTGCCAGTGGAGAAACGTGGCATCAGCCGGTTTCCCTGGTGACGAGGCCATTGACACGTTTTGGATGGAGGTCGAAGCGTTCGAAGACGCAGGAGGAAATGCGTGTTTTCCAGATCTGGGTGCCATCCGCCTGCTATCCGTGCGCATATCGAATGCGCACGTAGAGAGAGCGTTCTGTCCAGTCTAATGGAGGTGCGCGCTGGCCTGTCCAGGAACGGATGGACGTCTGCTACATTCAGACCTCCCCAGCAGCTGCTGGAGGACTTCATTCTTTAGTGTACGAGTAGGCCTAACAGCTGATGCTGAAGGTAACGCGCTGTTTTTATCCTGAATGTAGGCTTTCCTGTGTTTTAAGTGTAGGCTAAAGAAAACTTAGTTCTGTTCGTTCATTCATTCATGTGTTCATTCATTAAAGGTGGGGTAGGGGATCTTTTTCTGGAACATTTTTTTACATATTGCTTGAAATACTCTTCACACCCTCATTGCAACCAATTAATTAAAAGTTTTGACGCAAATATGAAAAGTTTTAGTGGCCTCTAGAACGTACAATCTAGGAAAAACAGTATCCAATCATTGTGAACCGTTCACAATGATTGGATTCTGATGCCGTCTATCAAACTGCAATCTGCTCCTCCCTCCCCCTCCTCCCCCTCCTCCCCCCTGTGCGCGTACCCTGCTCCGTGAAAGAATTACGCGTCCAGAAGCTTGGCAGGAAGCTAAACTAGAGCCAGCTTGGCTAGCACCTAGCATTATTAAACGTATAGTTAGCATAAACAAAATACTAAATACTAACGATCGATGCTTGCTGTCAGAACAGCGCTCGTGCACCTTCGTGCTCGTGCGCGTTCATGTACTCTAGAGGCGTGGCTTCGGGGGAAAAGTGAAGGAAAGGGTTGGGACTTTTTACCGGTGTATTTTCAAAATGCAGCTTTGCTGGACTCAGAATCCAGGATCTCCTGCCCTACCTTTAACACATAACAGCTGATGCTGAAGGTTGGCCCTGTTCTGAATGTGCCTGTGCTTATTTGTTGGCCTGTTAGTGTAGCAGTGGACGCGCTCGACTTCTGGAATAGGCTAAAATAAATAACTTTGGGTGCGTGAAATTTAGGAGAAAAATCCGCACTCACGAGCCGAGTCTCATTATTTATCAATTACAACATGTCCACAAGACGCGTTTCGGCCCTTAAGCCAGCATTGAATGGGCCTATACTGCCCTACTAAGGCAAAGTGCAGTAACTACGCCAACACTGAAACTGACAAAAATGCCTTCAAAGCCTTGGCGTTAGCTTGGATATTGTAGTAACTGCGAATGTGACAGAAATGTCTCTAAAACGGGACACATTTGGACCATAAAGCTTTGCAACAAGACACTGGAGATGTAATTAAAAGCATTTTCACTCTAAACTCTATTTTGACCAGATCTGTAGGCCTAGTTACTGCACTTAGACTCGGCCTATAGCACTGATGATGGCTTACGGGCCGAAACGCGTCTGCTTGGTGGTACTTGATAAATAAATAATAATGAGACTCAGCTCGTGAGTGCGGATTTTTCTCCTCCTTGTCGGCCTATTGTAAAGAAAACTTATGACTCAGTTACAATCTGATACAATCTTTTTCGTATGATGGTGTCTACCCAACCAAATCAAATACAATGGACCATTTTAAATGTGTATTACTAACAAGAAGTGGAAATCCATTATCATTTAACCTGCGCAACCGCCTTTAAATTAAAGCAATACTATGTAACATTTCTACCTTAAAATAACAGCTTGAAAAAAAATGTGCGGCTAGAATGAGTTGTAATATTACGATCGGCCTGTCTCCTATGCCCTTCGGGTGTCTGAGTTGGAATAACTGCGCTATGTAACTTTGCTGGAGCGGCCCGGGAGCTGAGCGGAAGTACTTCGACTTGCTTTCTGGCACACCTACCGCAAAAACAAATAGACCCCTCTCACGCTCCCAGGTACATTTGATTACTCTTACCTTCTGACTGCTCGCCGGTTCGTCAACCAACGTGAAACATGAAAGGGTGTTGTATTTGCGACAGTGTAACCGTACATTACCTCCAAGCCTGCAGGGGGAGCTCCAGAGTGGGCTTTTTGAGAAGTTACATAGTATCGCTTTAAAAGTAGGGCCTAATCTAGGCCCCTAAATATGGCCAGGTTTGTTTTATTCTGACACACTGCCTGTAATATCATTTTACATTTTGTAACGTACATTTGAATGCTCATTGTAATGCGCACAGAATGCAGCAACCTGTCACAGCACTGCCAGAGAGTCTCTATTATGAGGAGAGGGAAAGCTGGCGGCTTTTTCCGGGTGGTACTGCACTCTAGGGGCGCCAACGAAGCAGTGCAGAGCACGCCGAACTCTCTGGTGATACTATGAAATCCACCTTAGATGCAGCCATTGCTTTGGATAGAATTTTTTATATTTTTTCATTTTAATTTTCCTAAAGGCAGGATAAATTATCCTTTCAAACGGCACTTGGTTTGATTTTTTTAGACTCACTAGATTTGTTTAAAATACACATTTATTGTCAGTATTGCATCCCGAGTGACGTCACGCATGTGGCATCACTTTACGGCATGGTCAGTCCTAGCGCTGAGCTAGCAGAGAGGTGTTAGCTCAAATAGTTACAGATTTCAGCACAGCCCTTTTACATACTCTCTGACTAGCCTCTGGTTTAGCTTTGGTTGTTGTTAGCGGCACCAGGTTAGCACTCTGGCACAGTGGACGAGTGCCGTAAAGCAGCCGGTCGTAATCTGCCGTGCGTTCTTCAGATTCCGTTAGCTAGATGCTAGCGGATACTGACTCGCAAATGCCAGACCTGTAAGAAAACAGAAAGCCATAACTCCCAGGTTATTGTACTTTCGATATAAATCCACATCCCTCTGTCAGAAATCACAGTATTATTTTCAGGTTTCAGCCGCTAGCGGGGACATTTTTTGAGTTATTAGCGCCAGCCCTATGGAAAATGGTCATTCTGCACTCGCTCGCCAGCGCCCCCAGAGAAAATCAACTGAACTGCAGCCACATTTTTTATAATGGGGCGAATAGGAAGTGGAACGGCTGTCTGTAAAAGAGCTGTGGCTCTGCTTTCAGGTCTGCAGAGACAGCAAAGGCTGTGCCTGATTAAAAAAGGACTCTAACACTTCCGCACATTATACTGATGTGAAAAAAACTAACAGAAACTGTGCAACTGGGAATGATTCTCATCATGGGTTAATGAGTAATATGTGGGCGGGTTCTGGAACGTGATTGGGCGGAACTCGCTCACCAGACTCCGGACCAGACTCAGACCAGACTCAGACCAGAGTCCGGACCAGACTCAGACCAGAGTCCGGACCAGAGTCCGGAACCTTTGGGTCATGGCGGGTCGGGATCGGGTCGTTCACCTGCTCAGGCAGCTGGAGCGCGCGGCGTAAGTGGGACCCCCGTTCAGAACAGCTGAGTTAGACAGGAAACTGTAACTGTGTCAGGCGGCCGCGCCGCGCCGAACTCCTGTCAAAACATTTCATTTAGTTCCTGCAGAGTATCTGGGGGGGGGGTCGGCTTCATCCCGCGGGGTTAACCCGTGGGGGGGGGGGGGGGGTCGGTCCTCCATCGGCGGTGGGTCTGTGAGAATCCACCAGCTGTGGACCCCCACAGAACCACCGGGATTTCTCTAAAAGCCCCCCCCCCCCCGCTGTTCGGTGGTCTGACTGCGCAGTGGAGCAAAGGTCGATTATTATAACGGGGAAACGTGACCACAGAACCGCGGTCCAGAGTCCAGAGTCCCGGTCTGCATGTTAATGTGGAGCAGAGCCGGGCCGGGCCGGGCCGGGCCGGGCCGGTCAGATTCAGACAGGAGGGGGAAGCTGTGTTGAACTCTGTTGGAAAAATCATTTAACTGCTGATAATAAAGTGCGTGCGTGTGCGTGTGCGGCGTGTGCGTGTGTAAACAGGTGCCGATGTCCTGCTCACTCCAACACCTTCCATCAAGGTACGCTTCCTTCATCAATACCCAACTGATCAAAGTGATTGATTATCAAAGTGTTTAAAACCAGTTCTGATTGATCTGTTAATGGTAACATCTCCCAGCTGATCAGCTGCTGATCAGCTGCTGATCAATAACATCAGATCTGTTGATGGTAACATCCCCCAGCTGATCAGCTGCTGATCACTGATCAATAACATCAGATGTGTTTATGGTAACATCCCCCAGCTGATCAGCTGCTGATCAATAACATCAGATGTGTCTCTCCTGCAGGTGGAGCTGCCAGCTGCACCGTCAGGAAGACGGAGTACGCCTTCGAGGTAACGCACCAGACTCCATTCAGAAAAAGCCGAATTTAAGCAGAAACCGTTTAAAGCTGACACGTGATTTATCAGGATGACGTCACAGATTCTGTTGATTTTACATCAGAAAAATAAATAGAAGAAAATAGAAAAATACTTTTTTATCCCCCAATGGGGGAAATTCTAATTCGTCAAGTAGCTCAACATTTTTTTAAATATTTACAATGATTGAATTAACAACAATAAAACAACAATAATAATACTACTACTAACTAAATAACTAACTAAATAAATAAATAAATAAATAATAATCTGAGTGGGACGACAGCACAAACAGAGGTGAGATCATGTGTCTCAGAGTGTGAGAAGGGTCTGAAGTTTTCCTTCAGAGTGTTGATCAGAACATCTGGTCTGAACATCTGGTCAGAACATCTGGTCTGAACATCTGGTCAGAACATTCAATTCAATTCATTTTTATTTATATAGCGCCAAATACAACAAATGTCATCTCAAGGCACTTAGATAGTAAGTCCAATTCAAGCCAATTGGAATTCAATTAATTAATAATAATCATAATTCATAAAATAATCCAATTCGTTCATATAGAGCCAATTCAAAAACAATTTCCTAGCTAAGAAAACCAACAGATTGTACTGAAAACTTTTTGTTTTTCGGTCCAATCTCCCGTCCTGAGCGTGCCTGAGGCGACTGTGGAGAGAAACGACTCCCTTTTAACAGGAAGAAACCTCTGGCAGAACCAGACTCAGGAAGGGTGGCCATCCGCCTCGACCAGCTGGGGTTTGAGAAGACAGAAAAAGGGGGGGGGAGGGGGGCAGGGGGCCACCGCGACGGCGGCACTGTAACACCATTCAAAGGATATCTGTTGGAACAGGGAAACACGAGTTAATGACCACAATAATATCACATATACATAAAGAGAGTAAAGTGAGGAAAGGTGTGACA
Organism: Odontesthes bonariensis; assembly: GCF_027942865.1. Lineage (NCBI taxonomy): Eukaryota > Metazoa > Chordata > Actinopteri > Atheriniformes > Atherinopsidae > Odontesthes > Odontesthes bonariensis. Next base: position 1,029,402 of record NC_134519.1, read on the forward strand.
GATGAGGCCCCCCAGCAGTCTAGGCCTATAGCAGCTTAACTATGGGATGTTTCAGGATTACCTGAGCCATCCCTAACTATAAGCTTTATCAAAAAGGAAAGTTTTAAGCCTGGTCTTAAAAGTGGAAAGGGTGTCTGCTTCCCGGACATTTACTGGCAGCTGGTTCCACAGAGAGGGGCCTGATAACTGAAGGCTCTGCCTCCCATTCTACTTTTAGAAACTCTGGGAACCTCAAGTAAACCTGCAGTTTGGGAACGAAGTGCTCTGTTAGGAAAACATCTTACAATGAGATCTTTAAGATATGAGGGAGCTCGGTCATTAAGAGCTTTATATGTGAGGAGAAGAATCTTAAATTCTATTCTGAATTTAACAGGGAGCCAATGAAGAGAAGCTAAAACTGGAGAAATATGATCTCTGCTGTTAGTTCTCATCAAAACTCTGGCTGCAGCATTTTGGATCAACTGAAGGCTTTTCAGAGAATATGTGGGACAGCCCAATAATAAAGAATTACAGTAATCCAATCTTGAAGTAACAAATGCATGAATTAGTTTTTCTGCATCACTCTGAGACAAGATGTTCCTGATTTTAACAATATTACGAAGGTGAAAGAAGGCAGTCCTAGAAACCTGTTTTATATGCGAGTCAAATGATAAGTTCTGGTCAAAAATAACTCCAAGGTTCCTCACTGTAGAACTAGAAGCCAAGGAAATACCATCTAGAGTAACTATATAGCTAGACAATTTCTCCCTGAAGCGCTCAGGTCCAAAGATAATGACTTCAGTTTTGTCTGAATTTAGCAGCAGACAGTTCTGAGTCATCCAGGTCTTTATGTCTTTAAGACATGCTTGTAGTCTGACCAACCTATTGGTTTCATCTGGTTTTATAGATAAGTACAACTGGGTATCATCAGCATAGCAATGGAAATTTATGCCATGCTGTCTAATAATGTTACCTAATGGAAGCATGTATAAAGTGAAAAGAATCGGTCCAAGCACAGAACCCTGAGGAACTCCATGACTTACTCTGGTGTGTGAGGAAGATTCTTCATTTACAAGAACAAACTGAAATCTATCAGATAAATATGACTTAAACCAGCCTAATGCAGTTCCTTTAATCCCAATAACATGTTCAAGTCTCTGTAATAAGATACTGTGATCGACCGTATCAAATGCAGCACTGAGATCCAACAGGACAAGCACAGACACAAGTCCGCTATCAGAGGCTAAGAGGAGATCATTGGGAACTTTCAGCATCTGGTCAGAACATCTGGTCTGAACATCTGGTCTGAACATCTGGTCAGAACATCTGGTCAGAACATCTGGTCTGAACATCTGGTCTGAACATCTGGTCTGAACATCTGGTCTGAACATCTGGTCAGAACATCTGGTCTGTCTGTTTCAGATGGCGAGTTCCAACATCCGGTACGGAGCTGGAGTCAGCAGAGAAATCGGCATGGTAACCACAAATCACCCTCCGTACAAAGTTAACCATCATGTTGATTAATCAGCCAACAGAGCTGTGGCCTGTTAGCATTTAGCTTAGCAGCAGGCGATAGAAAAGTAAAGCAGACTTTAAAAGGTTTGAGAGTCGAGCACATCAAAGAGTTAGCATCGCCAAAGAGTTAGCAGCACCAGAGAGTTAGCATCACCAAAGGGTTAGCAGCACCAGAGAGTTAGCATCACCAAAGAGTTAGCAGCACCAGAGAGTTAGCATCACCAAAGAGTTAGCAGCACCAAAGAGATAGCATCACCAAAGAGTTAGCAGCACCAGAGAGTTAGCATCACCAAAGGGTTAGCAGCACCAGAGAGTTAGCATCACCAAAGAGTTAGCGGCACCAAAGGGTTAGCAGCACCAGAGAGTTAGCATCACCAAAGAGTTAGCATCACCAAAGAGTTAGCAGCACCAAAGAGTTAGCATCACCAAAGGGTTAGCAGTACCAGAGAGTTAGCATCACCAAAGAGTTAGCGGCACCAAAGAGTTAGCATCGCCAAAGAGTTAGCAGCACCAAAGAGTTAGCAGCACCAAAGAGTTAGCATCACCAAAGAGTTAGCAGCACCAAAGAGTTAGCAGCACCAAAGAGTTAGCAGCACCAAAGAGTTAGCGACACCAAAGAGTTAGCAGCACCAAAGAGTTAGCATCACCAAAGAGTTAGCAGCACCAAAGAGTTAGCACCACCAAAGAGTTAGCACCACCAAAGAGTTAGCACCACCAAAGTTAGCACCACCAAAGAGTTAGCATCACCAAAGAGATAGCACCATCAAAGAGTTAGCATCACCAAAGAGTTAGCATCACCAAAGAGTTAGCATCACCAAAGAGTTAGCAGCACCAAAGAGTTAGCACCACCAAAGAGTTAGCAGCACCAAAGAGTTAGCATCACCAAAGAGTTAGCAGCACCAAAGAGTTAGCACCACCAAAGAGTTAGCAGCACCAAAGAGTTAGCACCACTAAAGAGTTAGCACCACCAAAGAGTTAGCACCACCAAAGTTAGCACCACCAAAGAGTTAGCATCACCAAAGAGTTAGCAGCACCAAAGAGTTAGCACCACCAAAGAGTTAGCAGCACCAAAAAGTTAGCATCACCAAAGAGTTAGCAGCACCAAAGAGTTAGCACCACCAAAGAGTTAGCAGCACCAAAGAGTTAGCACCACTAAAGAGTTAGCACCACCAAAGAGTTAGCACCACCAAAGTTAGCACCACCAAAGAGTTAGCATCACCAAAGAGATAGCACCACCAAAGAGTTAGCATCACCAAAGTTAGCACCACCAAAGAGTTAGCATCACCAAAGAGATAGCACCACCAAAGAGTTAGCAGCACCAAAGAGTTAGCATCACCAAAGAGTTAGCAGCACCAAAGAGTTAGCACCACCAAAGTTAGCACCACCAAAGAGTTAGCATCACCAAAGAGATAGCACCACCAAAGAGTTAGCAGCACCAAAGAGTTAGCAGCACCAAAGAGTTAGCATCACCAAAGAGTTAGCAGCACCAAAGAGTTAGCATCACCAAAGAGTTAGCATCACCAAAGAGTTAGCAGCACCAAAGAGTTAGCACCACCAAAGAGTTAGCAGCACCAAAGAGTTAGCATCACCAAAGAGTTAGCATCA
>NC_134519.1:1040000-1045000 GCF_027942865.1 Odontesthes bonariensis
GACTCCGCCTGCCCCTGCTCCACCTGCCCCTGCTCCACCTGTGACTCCACCTGCCCCTGCTCCACCTGCCCCTGCTCCACCTGTGACTCCGCCTGCCCCTGCTCCACCTGCCCCTGCTCCACCTGCCCCTGCTCCGCCTGCCCCTGCTCCACCTGCCCCTGTTCCACCTGCCCCTGCTCCACCTGCCCCTGCTCCACCTGCCCCTGCTCCACCTGTGGCTCCGCCTGCCCCTGCTCCACCTGCCCCTGTTCCACCTGCCCCTGCTCCACCTGTGGCTCCGCCTGCCCCTGCTCCACCTGCCCCTGTTCCACCTGCCCCTGCTCCACCTGTGGCTCCGCCTGCCCCTGCTCCACCTGCCCCTGTTCCACCTGCCCCTGCTCCACCTGCCCCTGTTCCACCTGCCCCTGCTCCACCTGTGACTCCGCCTGCCCCTGCTCCACCTGCCCCTGCTCCGCCTGCCCCTGCTCCACCTGTGGCTCCGCCTGCCCCTGCTCCACCTGCCCCTGCTCCACCTGCCCCTGCTCCACCTGTTGCTCCGCCTGCCCCTGCTCCACCTGCCCCTGCTCCACCTGCCCCTGCTCCACCTGTGGCTCCGCCTGCCCCTGCTCCACCTGCCCCTGTTCCACCTGCCCCTGCTCCACCTGTGACTCCGCCTGCCCCTGCTCCACCTGTGACTCCGCCTGCCCCTGCTCCGCCTGCCCCTGTTCCACCTGCCCCTGCTCCACCTGCCCCTGTTCCACCTGCCCCTGCTCCACCTGCCCCTGCTCCACCTGCCCCTGTTCCACCTGCCCCTGCTCCACCTGCCCCTGCTCCACCTGCCCCTGCTCCACCTGTGGCTCCGCCTGCCCCTGCTCCACCTGCCCCTGTTCCACCTGCCCCTGCTCCACCTGCCCCTGTTCCACCTGCCCCTGCTCCACCTGCCCCTGTTCCACCTGCCCCTGCTCCACCTGCCCCTGTTCCACCTGCCCCTGCTCCACCTGCCCCTGCTCCACCTGCCCCTGCTCCACCTGCCCCTCCCCCCTTCTGCCCCCGTGTCTCCACTGTTGACCTTTTTAATCTGTCTGTGCTCCTCAGCCTCACGGACTCTCCGTCGTCCTCACGTCTCCGGCCGTCTTCAACTTCACGGCCCCGATGTGTCCAGAGCGCCACCTGGAGGCAGCTGAGATCCTGGGTAATTACATTCAGTAGGGATGAGTTCAGGGACAATCTGTGGTGAGTTCAGGGACAATCTGTGGTGAGTTCAGGGACAATCTGTGGTGAGTTCAGGGACATTACCAGACTCTGTGGTGCGTTTGTTGTGGAGAAAAGGAGTCTTAACCGCCGCGGTCAGCCTCTCATGGGGAAACATTCAGAATGCCCGGAAATTCCCCCTGACCTCAGTGTGTGCCTTTATACCGTTCTGTATCATACAATGCGTGCGTGGCTCAGCCCAATCTCTCTCAGGCGCCTGGCTTTCGCCATTATCGTAAACAAGCGCATTCTAACCTTAAACCATATTCATATGGACCGGACAACAAGGCACACGGTGTAATTAGGCCATGTCACGACACTTCTCTCCCACACGTTCAGGTACAGACATTCGGCAGGTGAAGCGGCAGGATGCGGGCGCCGTGCTGGCCGACGCGCTGCGTCAGTTCCTGTTCGACCTGCAGGTGGAGGACGGGCTGACGGCGGTGGGCTACAGCCGAGACGACATCCCGGCGCTGGTGAAGGGAACCATCCCCCAGGTGAGTCATGTGACCATTCTTCAGGCAGTGTTGAGAGAAACGGCATTTAAGTATAACGGCGTTACTAACTGCGTTATTTTTCCAGTAACGGAGTAATCGAATTAATTACTTTCCCCATCGTTACAACGCCCAACCAAATGCAGCTGCTAACCCAACCCCAAGCCCAAATGCAGCTAGCTAACCCAACCCCAGGCCCAAATGCAGCTAGCTAACCCAACCCCAGGCCCAAATGCAGCTAGCTAACCCAACCCCAGGCCCAAATGCAGCTAGCTAACCCAACCCCAGGCCCAAATGCAGCTAGCTAACCCAACCCCAGGCCCAAATGCAGCTAGCTAACCCAACCCCAGGCCCAAATGCAGCTGCTAACCCAACCCCAGGCCCAAATGCAGCTAGCTAACCCAACCCCAGGCCCAAATGCAGCTAGCTAACCCAACCCCAGGCCCAAATGCAGCTAGCTAACCCAACCCCAGGCCCAAATGCAGCTAGCTAACCCAACCCCAGGCCCAAATGCAGCTAGCTAACCCAACCCCAGGCCCAAATGCAGCTGCTAACCCAACCCCAGGCCCAAATGCAGCTAGCTAACCCAACCCCAGGCCCAAATGCAGCTAGCTAACCCAACCCCAGGCCCAAATGCAGCTAGCTAACCCAACCCCAGGCCCAAATGCAGCTAGCTAACCCAACCCCAAGCCCAAATGCAGCTAGCTAACCCAACCCCAGGCCCAAATGCAGCTAGCTAACCTAACCCCAAGCCCAAATGCAGCTGCTAACCCAACCCCAGGCCCAAATGCAGCTGCTAACCCAACCCCAAGCCCAAATGCAGCTAGCTAACCCAACCCCAGGCCCAAATGCAGCTAGCTAACCCAACCCCAGGCCCAAATGCAGCTACTAACCCAACCCCAAGCCCAAAGGCAGCTAGCTAACCCAGACCCAAAGGCAGCTAGCTAACCCAACCCCAGGCCCAAATGCAGCTAGCTAACCCAACCCCAAGCCCAAATGCACTTAGCTAACCCAACCCCAGGCCCAAATGCAGCTAGCTAACCCAACCCCAGGCCCAAATGCAGCTAGCTAACCCAACCCCAAGCCCAAAGGCAGCTAGCTAACCCAGACCCAAAGGCAGCTAGCTAACCCAACCCCAAGCCCAAATGCAGCTGCTAACCCAACCCCAAGCCCAAATGCAGCTAGCTAACCCAACCCCAGGCCCAAATGCAGCTAGCTAACCCAACCCCAGGCACAAAGGCAGCTAGCTAACCCAACCCCAGGCCCAAATGCAGCTAGCTAACCCAGACCCAAAGGCAGCTAGCTAACCCAACCCCAGGCCCAAATGCAGCTAGCTAACCCAACCCCAAGCCCAAATGCAGCTAGCTAACCCGGACCCAAAGGCAGCTAGCTAACCCAACCCCAGGCCCAAATGCAGCTAGCTAACCCAACCCCAGGCCCAAATGCAGCTAGCTAACCCAACCCCAAGCCCAAAGGCAGCTAGCTAACCCAACCCCAGGCCCAAATGCAGCTAGCTAACCCAGACCCAAAGGCAGCTAGCTAACCCAACCCCAGGCCCAAATGCAGCTAGCTAACCCAACCCCAAGCCCAAAGGCAGCTAGCTAACCCAGACCCAAGCCCAAAGGCAGCTAGCTAACCCAACCCCAGGCCCAAAGGCAGCTAGCTAACCCAACCCCAGGCCCAAATGCAGCTAGCTAACCCAACCCCAGGCCCAAAGGCAGCTAGCTAACCCAACCCCAGGCCCAAAGGCAGCTAGCTAACCCAACCCCAGGCCCAAAGGCAGCTAGCTAACCCAACCCCAGGCCCAAAGGCAGCTAGCTAACCCAACCCCAGGCCCAAATGCAGCTAGCTAACCCAACCCCAGGCCCAAAGGCAGCTAGCTAACCCAACCCCAGGCCCAAATGCAGCTAGCTAACCCAACCCCAGGCCCAAAGGCAGCTAGCTAACCCAACCCCAGGCCCAAATGCAGCTAGCGTGAGCCCCAGTGAAGGAGGCGGAGCCACTCGAAAACAAACAACACTCCATTTTTCGGGTCAGAAACAGGTGACCACCATCACCATTTTATATTCAATATTTATGTTTTTATTTCTGTGCATCACATGGCCGGCTGCAATCTGTTGAGTTCCAATAAATACCGAATGTTCTAAATGACTGTATGTAGTGTTTTTATACTTCAATCAGTTAATATAAACATATTTAATGTTAAAGATGTTATAGAACATTAAAAATAACGCCACAGTTACTTTGCTGAGTAACTAATTACTTTTACAATGTGGTAACTGAGTTACTAACTCAATTACTTTTTGGGAGCAGTAACTAGCAACTGTAACTAATTACTTTTTAAAAGTAAAAAACTATTTTCTTCCTCTCCAGGAGCGCGTCACTAAGCTTTCTCCCAGAGAACACACGGAGGAGGACCTCAGCCGGCTGTTCGAGGCCTCCATGAAGCTCTACTGATCAGCTGATCCAGGATCGATCAGTCCCTGATCACATGTGGTCCGGATCAATGATGATGATCAGATTTGATCATGACTGATCAATGATTGTTAGTTAAAGGGTTTTTAATCTTGAACTCTCATGTTTTAATAAAGCATAAACTGTCATTAAAGTTATAAAAATCATGAAACTCTGATTTAAGGTGGAACTGAATTTAAGGTGGGACTGAAACTTGGATCTTATGTTATTTAAGATGCAGAAATAAACTCTGAAAATGTGTTTCAGTCTCATAAATGTACACAAACACAAAGTTTTAATGCCAGGACCTGTTTATAGGTGGAACTGGGCCCGTTTCCAGGTCCCGGTCCTCACAAAGACAGGACTTTGCGTTTCTGAGAAAGCTTTAATCCAGTTTAATCCGATTCAGGAAGCCGTTACATAAACCTGAGCTCCAACTCTCAAACTTTAGGGGAGAAAAATTAGCACTCAGGACATTCTGAGGTCCTACTGAGAAATTAGAGGACAGCATCTTTATATAACCTGAGGAGGTTCCCAAGGCACACCTAATGTGCCAAACAGCCCTTATAACACATGTTATCACTCATATCATGTCAAATATCTACAAATGTGCATAACTATTTACTAATGCCAAATAAAATGTGACAAAGATAACTATATTACTCATGAAATATTTATTAACAAAACATTTAAAAAACTTGATCAAATTAGGCTTCATCGTAGCAGCAACACATTCATTTAAACCAGACGGGTTTAAACTCAGCAGAGAGAACTGTCCATGGTCCTAAACTACAAATGATCATTGCAACATTTCAGCAATCA